>NW_026087631.1:71880682-72035752 GCF_022539395.1 Myiozetetes cayanensis | reverse complement strand
ACATAACAAGGAGTGGGTGTCAACTGGGGAGGAGAAAACTTGGGAGAACATGATTGGAGAGTACCTTATGGTAAACTAACCAATGGGGAGAGTGTTGCCAAGCCTGAGAGGGCTTATCGGCTGTAAGGGAGAAGAAGGGAAAATGGAGGGTAGACACCCTAACAATAGGTTTAGTAGGGAAACACAGGCTACTGCGCAACAGTCCATGAGGTGATTATTAAAGTCTCTGTTCCAAGTTATCTCTCTGCACTTTCCATGCTTCAAAACTGGTGTTTTGGTCTCTGTTCTTTCTCCAGTCGTCCAGGCACTCATAAGTCTGGTCGCCAACACTCCATAATCCAAGAGAAAGCAGTTGGTGACCTGCTCAGCCACTTGGATCCTCACAAGTCTACGGGACCAGATGGGATCCACCCAAGGGTGATGAGGGAGCTGGCGGAAGAGTTCGCCAAGCCGCTCTCCGTCATTTACCACCAGTCCTGGCTCACCAGAGAGGTCCCACATGACTGGAAGATGGCCAGTGTGACACCCATCCACAAGAAGGACCGGAAGGAAGACCCAGGAAACTCCAGGCCTGTCAGCCTGACCTTGGTGCCCTTGGTGTTTGGGTTCCAGAGGGGGTCGTGGAACCCAGGGGGCACAAAGGGGGTTGTCATCCCAGAGGGTGGACTGACAGACAGGGCTTTATATCCGGCTGTGAGGGTGGGCAGGCCCTGGCACAGGTTGGGCAGAGAAGCTGTGGCTGCCCCTGGATCCCTGGAAGTGTCCAAGGCCAGGTTGGACAGGGCTTGGAGCAACCTGGGATAAAGGAAGGTGTCCCTGCCCATGGCAGGGGGTGGAACGAGATGGTTTTGAAGGTCCCTTCAAAGCCAGATCATTCTGTGATTCGATTAAATGAAAACTGATTTTAGTGACAGGTGATTGAGGTGTGTGAACCCACAGCTTTAGGTCCTGGTCAGGATTGTCACAGAGACCTCCTGCAGTACACATCCTGCTGATGGACAGACTCCAGAGCTGCCCAGGCTGGAGGAGAGTGGGAACTAAAACACTGGCTGTAGATCAGTGACTGCTCCAAGCCCATTGCACGCAAAGAAGTCACAGGGAAAAGCTGTTGCCAAAGCTTTGAAGCCCTGGAACACACACACACACACACACTGCCAGGAACTTTGCTATCTTGCACATAATCAGAACTTGGATGATAAGAAGTTGAAAAAAATGATGCCAGGGGGGAAAGGTCAATGTTTAACCTGCCTGTAAGGTTTGTTCTCTTCCAGCTGAAAACTGCAGCGCAGTTCCGTGAGGTGTCAGTAACGGGATCCTTGTATGATCACACAAAGCAGTTTGATAGGTGGGACTGACACACTGCAATATGTGTTACACCACCACGGTAGTGCTTGAACTGGAATCTCTTGAGTTTATTTCAGCAGAGAGTTAGGCTGTCATTGTGTTGTGAGTAAGTCTCTGAGGTCTTTGGGAGAGGGAAACAACTTTAAGAGCAGAGAACTGTGCCTTTTCTTCTGAAAACTTGTATTTCAGTGGAGGAAGGCCTGACTTTCTTGGTATACTGTTGTTTTGCCTAGTATTTTATGGGGTGTTTAATGAGAAATGGTGCCTTGTTCTTAACATCTATACAAAAATAGAGATCAGTTTTATGTGTAATAAACAGTGTACCAATGTGCAGCACTGCCATCTGTTAGAAACCTAAAAATAAACAGGGGTGCGTGGGTCCTCTAAACCCTCTAGTAATGCTTTTTGTGAAGTCCCCTCTACCAGATTTGAAAATATTTCCTCCTGAAAAAGCTGGGTTTAGTCCAAAGGCATTAAGGATGCCTTGTCACTGAGTTATTTTGATTAAATGTTATATGAAACAAGAGATTCTCCCTAACTTAGATGCCAAAAGGGATCCTGGTCACTGGCTTTCCTCCCTGAGGATATATATATAGGATATAGGATGTATGAGACAGAGAGAGAAAGAGAGAGAGGGGAAATAGGATATACGTAGGATGTAGTCTGGTGGGAAAATATTGCAAGGACAGAAGGGCCTTTCTGCTCTTCAAGGAAGTATGAGAAGCTGATTGATATCAACTGATGAACAATTCCCTCTTTGTACAAAAGAAACCTTTAACTTCTTCGTGTAGAAGAAAAATTAACTTGATTTAAGGGAACCAAAGTCCTCCCCACCCCCCATAAAAGACATTTTTTTCCTACAGTGGCTGCCTGTTCCTTTTGGTGTGGGATTGCGGTGGCTTCATGACCCAGTGCTCGGCCACACCAAGGCCCCTTCCTCCTGCAGGATCAAACGTCCTCCTGCCCCGCACATGCCCTGGGCTTCCCATGCCAGGGCTCTCAGAAGCTGCCACTTCCTCTCCGGCTCTGAATTCCCCTGGGGTTTCCTCGCTGGTCGCACTCCATCATCCCCAGGTTCCTCCGGCCATGCCTTACTTCTGACCCTTCCTCCCGGGAAGCCAAGCAAGGACTTCAAAGTGCTTGCTCGGGGAAACCATGGCTCTTGTTTTTTTAGGTCGTTTGGGTACTTTTATTCTGAGGGGTTTTTTTTTTTCTGGAGGATTTGCTGCTTGCTCAGATCCACATGACTGGCTGAGTCAGGAGCAGGAGCAGAGAGTCACAGGAGTATGCCTCCAGTGACGTGCTTCGCATGAGTAGCGTGAGGGCTGAGAATTTTGAGTTGGAGGCTGAGAAGAGCTCTGCGGGTTTTCAGAGTGAATAAAGGAAGCAGCTGGTGGGGCAGGTCTTCCTTGGCCTGGGCTGGCGGTGGTGTTGGTTTTTTATGGTGGTGTTTTTTTTATGGTGATGGGTTTTTATGGTCCAGATGTACAAGTGCAAAGGTCAGGGTCCTTCTCCGATCACGTCAGAGGCAGGCGCCACCAGAAAAATGCTCTCTTTTAACCCAAATCCCCACAGTGGAAGGGAGTGAGAGGGAGGATCAGCTGCTCTCCCCTCTCCACACCCACAGGCAAGTAGAGAAGATGTTTTTATGCTTCCTTCCTTCCTTCCCTCATCCTTGAAAGAACAGACTGTAACCACAAAAAGGGAACAGTGTGATGGAGGGGTGAATAATCCCAGCATGGGGAGATCATGGACAGCGTATCTTAGGGCTGCCCCACCAGTGGATTTACAAAGTTCGGTGGATCCAGCCACTAAAATTGCATTTATTTCTATAAAGCTGCCTGTGGTCCTTCCCTACCTTCCTGCCCCAAGAGCTGATCCACGTCAACTCTCCTCAGCAAACTTCTCCTTATCTTCCCTGCTTGCTCCAGGTTTCTCTGGGAAGATTCTCTCCACCTGGCAGGGCTTGCTGGTACCCAGTGCTGTCAGCACTGCTGTCCTGTAGAGCTGCTGGTTTCAGTCCTGTGCTGGATGCAGCCCCAGAGCCTCATCTCATGTCAAGTGCTGACTTATCTCTGCTGCCACCGGGATCTGGAGGGCAAACCATCTTTGAGTTGCTTTGTAACTGCAAGGGGATATCACAGAAAAGCTCCCCAGGCATCCTTCGGGGTTTCACCACCTGCATCCTGCCTGGCTGTTCTCAGCCACCAGCTCATCGAGTGGGTGGGACCAGTGGTGGGGTCTAAACTGCCCTCCCAGGAAATCAGGGCCCGTGTGGCAGAGTGGATCACCAGGCACCAAATCCCCGCTGGCACAGCTGCGGGGCTGGTGCAGGATGACCTGCACAGTGCTGAGGTGCGGCAGAAATTAAAACCCTGTGGTGAGTGCCACAGCAAGGAGATCCTTGCCCGTGAGCGCTCCGGGGAATACTGCTGCTGTTGTGGGCTCTCTGCTGGTGTGGGACAGAGAGCCATGCAGAGTCCTTGCCTTCCTACGGTAAAAATGAGAGCATGCAAGTATTAGTTGCTGGGAAACACATTTTTTTCACGCCTCGGACAAGAACTGAATGTGTAACCCAGCTGGAATGTTTAAAGAGGAACTGAAAGTATTTGAGTTGAGTTTTTCAAACTTTGCTGTCTGCCAATTTTATGAGGTCAATAGAAGATTATTTCACGTTTTTAGCTGGAAAGCTAAGCCTGCTGACTGTAAATTTCCCTTCCTGTTATTTTGACGTGAGTCTTTTCAACAGAAATGGTTCCAAGAAACAAGGTCATGTACTACTAAGATGCCTCTGCATCATCCTCACATGCCAATCACAGGAGACTGACTTTCTGTCCCCATTGGGGCACCAGTCACCAAAACAATCAGCAGCTGACACAGCAGAAAGCAGGGATGAAAGGTTAGAGTCAAGGGAAGAATGAGGAAAGGACAGATTACAGCAAGGTTTTATAAACTGGTGGTTCTCAAATGAACTTGGTGTGATGGGCTTTATCCCAGAGGACTTTACAAGTGTTTCCAGCCATCTCAGAGCTGTTTGCAGGGGTGGTTTTGGGCAGGAGGGGAGGTGCTGGCAGGCTGAGAAAGGGGGAACATAGGCTGCATTTAAAAAAGAAAAAAAGGGAAGGGAAGGGAAGGAAAGGGAAGGGAAGGGAAGGGAAGGAAGGAAGGGAAGGGAAGGGAAGGGAAGGGAAGGAAGGGAAGGGAAGGGAAGGGAAGGAAGGGAAGGGAAGGGAAGGGAAGGGAAGGAAGGGAAGGGAAGGAAGGGAAGGAAGGGAAGGAAGGGAAAAGGAAAAAAGAAAAAAGAAACGAGAAGAGAAGAGAAGAGAAGAGAAGAGAAGAGAAGAGAAGAGAAGAGAAGAGAAGAGAAGAGAAGAGAAGAGAAGAGAAGAGAAGAGAAGAGAAGAGAAGAGAAGAGAAGAGAAGAGAAGAGAAGAGAAGAGAAGAGAAGAGAAGAGAAGAGAGAAGAGAAGAGAAGAGAAGAGAAGAGAAGAGAAGAGAAGAGAAGAGAAGAGAAGAGAAGAGAAGAGAAGAGAAGAGAAGAGAAGAGAAGAGAAGAGAAGAGAAGAGAAGAGAAGAGAAGAGAAGAGAAGAGAAAAAAGGGCTTAGAAATTACAAGCCAATTAACTTCAGTTCCTGATAAACAACATCAAAGGGGCCATGAAATATGTAACTGGGAAATCATTTGTAAGCAAGTAAGAAGAAAATGAGGAGACAAAAACCAGCCAATGTAAATTTGTCAGAGGCAAATGGTTTCATTTCATTTTCATTCATGTTAATCTCATTTCCTTCTGTGGGGGTTAACAGGCCTTGTGGGGAAAGAAGCAGTAAATATCATATGATAAGGCTTTTAAAACACCCCATAGCAGCTTCGTTCCCACAGCCTGTCCAGAGCAATCCCCATCCCAGGATCCTCTACCCATTTTTTGGTGTCACCTGCGCTGGAGCACCCATCCCTTGTGGGTTTAAATTTCAGCAATAACCTGGAGGAGACAATAGGGAATTTATATCCAGAGAGCACATGGCAGTGGTGAGCGCTAGGACTGGGATAGGGATGGAGTTTACCAGTGATCCCGAGGATTTGGAGGAAAGGGCTGAAAAATTGGATGTGGCACAGAAAGCACAAGGGCCTGGAGTGAAAGGGCAAGGGGGAATGGCTTCCCACTGCCTGAGGGCAGGGTTAGATGGGATATTGGGAAAGAATTCCTCACTGTGAGGGTGGGCAGGCCGTGGCACAGGTTGCCCAGAGAAGCTGTGGCTGCCCCTGCATCCCTGGAAGTGTCCAAGGCCAGGTTGGACGGGGCTTGGAGCAACCTGGGATAGTGGAAGGTGTCCCTGCCCATGGCAGGGGGGTTGAAATGAGATGGGCTTTAAGGCCCCTTCCAATCCAAAGCATTCCAGGGTTCTGTGATTCCATGGCACCAGCAAGGTCGCCCGCTCAGGCAGGAATAACGGGGAGAAGGGGAAGGGGAAGAGGTGACTCGGAAGCGGTTCCTATGGCAGAAATAGATGATCACAAGCTGGGAGTGAGTCAGCAACACCACGGTGCCAGAGCAGCCAAAGAGCCGTGGTGGCCTCTTTAGCAATCCTCAGGGAACGCGCTCCATGTTTTTCGGCACCTCTAGAAAAAATGAAAGGCAGTGGGAGAGGATGAGTTCTGGAAAGTACCAGAGCTGACAAGTTGTTTAGTCCAGCAGGAAGAACACTAAAAAGAGAGATTTTCAGGTACACGGTCAGATGTGCAGAAGGCAATTTTATGTCTGGTGGATAAAGGGAAATGTTGCTAAATATACAATAAATAAATCAGTGGGAAACCTGTTGTTTTTCCACCACGTCTCCTAAACCAGTCTCAGACCAAAACCCAGCAAACCCAACCGATTTATGCAGGGCAAATCACCCTTTGGCAGGCAGCAGCTCTGGAAACAGAGCCTCCCTTGAGGCTATCACTTTGTTATTGGATTAGATAGTTTTAATTTCCTTTTTTTCCCCGTTTCCCAGCTTTGCAAAGCTGACTGTGAGACTTCCATCTTATTGCTGTTTTAAAATCCCACGTTCAACAGGAATCTCTTGATCTTAATATTAATTTGGTGGAGGATGGTGCAGAATATCATGACCAGGGCTGTCTGCGGTGGTTGGGATACATCTCTACGGGCACATCCTTGTTCTGGAAAGTTTCTTTCTAGGTGAGCTTTAATAAAATATCAGCCACAGTTGATTTTAACAGCACTTTGTTCTGCAACAGGCAGCATACAGGTGGTAACATTCTGATAAAGAGCACCGTTTCATTCTCACTGTGAAACTGACACTCTTTTATTTTAAATTAAAATAGAGAACTAACAAGTGACTAAAGTGGAAACATTATTTGGATATTAAAAAAAGGTGGGTTTTGGCAAGGTGTTTTTTTTTTAATGTTTGGGAGGGTTAGTTTTTTTTTAATTCCCTTATATTTCATTTCAAATCAAACTTCAGAATTTGCCCTTTCATTTTCATTTGAAGTATTTCCCCCAAAATACCAATCATTCCTACAAAACTAGGAAGATAAGCAGTTTCTAGAAGATTTTTTTTCTTCATTAACACGTCAGCTTGCCAGGCTATAAGGAAAAGTAAAAATGCTGTTTTTTTAAAAAATTAGGAAATACTCCACAACTATACACTCTGTTAATATTCAGTGCTGTAATTAAAATTATGATGGCAAAGACAGGCTTGCAGACAGGAGGAGCTGTCAGCCAGTCCTTAAGGTCTGACCTTATGCTGATCTTTACTCTTAAGGGAATTTAATTTCGGAGATCATCTTCACCCCATTTTCTGTGTGGGGATTTCTGTGTTTTCAGCAACTACATGGGCTGTTCTGGTGCCTTTTTGAATCAGCAGCAGCTTAAATTCATGGGCTGTGGGCAGAGACTGTCCATAATCTCTGTTTCCATTATTTCCTGCTGGAGAGCTACTTCAGCACATCCCCTCCAAAATCCATCTCCTCCTGAAATAAACTGGCTCTCAGCTGCTTTTGCCAGGAAGGGGCAACAACAGGAAACTTGTTATCACTGCATCCTGCAGCCCAGCAGAGAGGTGGGTTCAGCTCAGTTCAGGCTGACAAAGGTCTTCTCTGCAAAACAAAGCCCTGGCTGCCGATCCTACACCTTCAGCTCGTTTGTAAAAGCACAGGCATTGGCTGATGATGGAAAAAAAAAGTGACGTTTGCAGACCTCTGCAGTCCCTGAATTCAAATCCTTCTCCCTGTGGCCTCGCATTTCAGTGGCTAGGATGCCCTGTGGAGCATTCAGACAGTGTTGGAGAGTGACAGAATACCAGAGTGGTTTCGGTTGGAAGGAACCTGAAAGATCATCCAGTTCCACCCCCTGCCATGGGCAGGGACACCTTCTACTATCCCAGGTTGCTCCCAGCCCTGTCCAACCTGGCCTTGGACACTTCCAGGGATGCAGCGGCAGCCACAGCTTCTCTGGGTAACCTGTGCCAGGGCCTCACCAGCCTCACAGACAACAATGCCTTCCCAATATCCCATCTAAACCAGTGGGAAGCCACTCCCCGTGTCCTGTCCCTCCATCCCTTGTCCCCAGTCCCTCTCCAGCTCTCTTGGAGCCCCTTTAGGCCCTGCAAGGGGCTCTCAGGTCTCCCTGGAGCCTTCTCTTCTCCAGGGGAACCCCTCCCAGCTCTCCCAGCCTGGCTCCAGAGCAGAGGGGCTCCAGCCCTGGCAGCATCTCCGTGGCCTCCTCTGGACTCTCTCCAGCAGCTCCACGTCCCTGTGCTGTTGTTCCCAGGGCTGGGGCAGCTCTGCAGGGGGGTCTCACCTGAGGGGGCAGAGGGGCAGAATCCCCCCCTGCCCACGCTGTGGGATCAGCCCAGCCATTAACCCAGCACTGCCAAGCCCACCACTGATCCTCGTCTTCCCACTGTTCGTGGAGCATGTGCTTGAAAGGATGGGCTTCAGACAGCGCCAAAACAGACAGGCAGGGAAGGGCTGGATGAACGGAGGCACTCAGCTGTGGGTTAGCAATCTCGAAAGGCAGATCTGATGGAAGCCTTCACGCTGCTTCACAATGCTCAGTTTAACTACGCTGAAAAGTCGCAGAAGAAAAGAAAAAAAAACCAAAACACAACGAACAAAACAACAAAACAACACTCCAAAGTCAACAATAATTTGCTTAGACATTTGTTCCCGGCACTACCCACCCCCCCCGCTTGGAAATGTGCCTGGTTGGCCACGAGGATAACGCGTCCCGTGGGTGGGCAGGGCTGGGGCGGGCGGTGGGACGGGCTGGGGGCGGCCCCACGGGGGGGAGACCCACGGCCGGTCCCGCTCACGGCCCCAGACCTGCTCCTGAACATGGACTGCGGAGTCATCACCTCCAAGACCGTGCTGCTGCTGCTGAGCCTCGCCTTCTGGGTACGCGGGGAGGGTGCGGGGGGTGTCCCGGGCCGGGGGTGCGCTGGCAGAGGGATGCGGCGCTGCGGGACGCGTCCCTGGTCCCGGGGCTTTCCAGAGGGCCTTTAATTTACCTGTGTGCAGGTGACTCGTACTTTTCCGTAGGGAAACCCTGCTTAACGTATTTTTAAAGAACGAGAAAATTTAGAGGTTGAAGTTTCTTTAAAAAAACAAAACAACGACAACAAACTGGTAGTGTCGAAGTTTTTTCTTTTTTTTTTTTTTTTTTGTGGGGTGTTTTTAATGGAGTAGGTTTTTTGTTAGTGTTTTTAATTAAAGTAATCTTCAGGCTCGTTTTGTGATCGGGAGCAAGTGGGGCAACGGGATTACGCAGGGACTGCGCTCCGCGTTTGGGGCGAGGAGCCTTTTGGGGGAGGAAAACTGCTGAGAACTTTGTTCCAGCTGCGTCCTTGGCGCAGTTACAGCTCTCCGAATCATTTCCTCGATAATTACTTACAAGCAGGGAAAAAAAACCCCAAAACGCGAGGGTGCATTTGTGTACTTTTGTAGCCTAATCCCCGCTGTTTGTTTTTTTTGGGGGGGGTCTCGGCATCGGGGACTCGTGGCACGGCCACCTCGTGACAGCGACAGCGGGGCGCGGGGTGGGTGGCCGTGCAGAAAAGGAGGTGGTTTTTCCGGTTATCAGTCTGGGGAAGTTTGGGAATCCCCCCCGCTCCACCGCCGCCGTCAGCCAGGGACTCGAGCGCTGCTGTGGAAGGGCCCCTGTTGAACCTCGTGTGCGTGGTTTGGGGGTTCGCATCCGCTGCGTAGCACCTGAGCGTTTTCCAGACGGTGTTTTTGCCAAGGATGCTTCCAGTGGTAGCCTGGGAGCGAAGGTAGGGAGCTGCTCGGCCCAGCAGAGTATTCCCAAACAGAGAAGCTGCATGGAAAAGAAGGGGGGAAAAAAAAAAAAAAGGCAGCAGAAGCTTGAATGAAACCCCGAGTGAGGTTCCGTGGGGTGTGGTGCCCTGTTTTGTAAATATGGGACTTGCTGCTGGCTTGTCCCCGTCGTCCCGTGGCTCCTTGATGGAGCTCCGCACCATTTATTGCTCTGTGTGCCCCAGGTAACTCTTGTACCAGTGGCATGAACAGCACAGCCAGTAAACTGTGAACAGTAAACTGTGTTTACTGCTGCTTGTCAGGCAACGTGATCTCACCATGTATATTTGTTTTGTGGTGTGGGGTTTTTTTTTCTTTTAAATAGCCATAGAGAAACATTGGAGCATCCCACTGTTTGCATGTGGAAAGACCCTGAGCTTCAGCTCAGGCGAACCTCAGGTTAGGAATGTTATTTGTCTTCTTAAAAATGAAACAATGGCCTTATGTCCTCCTAGAAAAGCCCCTGGTACTTTTTCATCTGCTGTAGGGGAACTCTCTAATCATGATTGAAGCTATTAGGTCATCTGGATCCCTGGACCGTCACAATTATCCTTCTGCATGCCTGTAGCATCTGACTTTGGGGTGACCCAGACCAGCCCTTTCGGTTGTTTTTTAATCCAAGGAAGAGCAAGGCAGTCCCCAGAGCTTGTGGCATTCAGATGCTGCTGCCACCATTACATGTGGTAATCACATTCCAGCAGCAGAACCTGGAATTCAGGTTTTAGGAGGGTGGAGAAGGAGGGACCGATTATTTCGTTCTCCTTCAGAACATTTCTAGCAGCTGGGGGCTCTGCAAGTACAAGGCTCCAGATGATTATCAAAACACAAGATTTGCAAAGAATTTGGATCCCTTCTCTAAGGAGTAATTCATGTCCAGGCATTGTATGCTGCAGATCTTGCCCGGCTTGGAAGTGATAATGGAAAATAATTCACCACCTGCGTATCCAGCAGCTGGTGCAGATCTGGTTCCTTGACAAGAGTTATTACTTAGGAACATCCTAAAAAGGCAAAAAATTCTCTTTTGGCTTTCTGATCATTATCGTTGTGCAAGAGTGAGGAAAGTCAGATCTTCCAGGATGACAAATAGAGGCTCCCTAAATGAGGTGAAAAAATCAGCTTCTCTCATTGCATCAGGCTCAGCATCCTATTTGCAGGTCATTGTGTTGGTGGAGAGGCTGTAAATGTGCATAACCCCCAAACAAGGCATTGATTGAAGGGGTTTTTTTTACTATACAGGTGCAAAGGGTGGTGCTTCAAGCTGTGGGAGTTCTGTCGACCTCCAGTTTTGCTTTTTAGCACGTACTAATTAGGGCGGAGTGTGTGGTTGTTTTGTGGGGAAGCTGGTTTGGCTCGTGGAACCTAAAAGAGGAAGGGTCAGAGGAGACTCTGATGTTCTTGGCAATACCTTTTAGGGGGTTTGGATGGGTGGCATGTGTTGATGCCCTTTGAAGGAGAGAGGTGAAATGCTGACGTTCACTTACTGGTCCAAGAGAAGAAACTGGGAATCTGGAAACCAGAGGGAAGTTCCATGCTCCAAAATTTCTGTAGGATGGGAACTGAACACTATCCCAGGGTGCTTTCCTTCAACCCCCCTCCTTCAGCCCTAGAGCTGTGCTGCTGAACCCAGCACCTGCCCCTGCTCACCTTCAGCTTCATGGTCACTGAACAGACCTCTGCCTTCAGACAGGGTTTGGCATCCACTGGGCACTGGGATGTGGACTTCCATGATCCTTGTGGGTCCCTTCCAGCTCAGGATATTCCATGATTCATCACCAGAAGGCTACGTTAGCTGTTCCTGCAGTGAAAATCCTGTTTGCCCAGGTTTCCCATTCACTTTCAACCAGGGGGTGGGCACGTTCCCAGCCTTGCTTCACTTGCCCGGCAGCAGGGAGGAGGATAAGGATAAGTTATTGCCTGGGTGGGTTTAGCAGGACCAGGGGGAGAGCAGGGTTTGGTCTGATGACAGCAACAGGACTCTCCAAGGAGAAGCAGCCCCGGAGCATGATCCTGGCAGGGTGTGCTCTCTCCATCTGTGAGCAGTGGAGCCAGACTCCTATTTCCCCAGCTCATCCCGGGCTCCCTCCACACCCACACATGCTTGGGGTGCATTTGAGCTGATTACAGGCCATTCAGGAACCTCATTGCCTTTTAGAAGACCCAGCTGGGGTTTGCCTCCTTGCTAGGAGAGAGGTGTGAGCTGTAATTTCTGGGGTGGGATTTGACCCCATAACATCACAGAATCACAGAGTGGTTTGGTTCGGAAAGGACCTTAAACTCATCCAGTTCCACCTCCCTGCCATGGGTAGGAACATCTTCCACTAGACCAGGTTGCTCAAGCTATCACTGTATTTCTATAATATCACTTCTAAGTCATTTTTAGTAATGGGGAGGGATAAGCTTACCCATAACAAAAAGTTCCTGCGTGTATAAATAGTTTGAAATCACTCGTACCAGTGATGGGTGGTTTGGGAATGCTTGCTCTGAAGCCCCAACTGGAGAGAGGAAAAAAAAAATTTAAAAAACCCCCACCAAAACAGCAACAAAAAGGGAAGGGAAAGTTTAATCCCTCAGTGATACGAAAAATGTAGTGAAAAGCAAAGATTGTGTTGGAGATTACTGGTGCTCCTCCTCTGGGGTTAGAGATGGGGGTATTCTCCTAAAAATCATTAGAGGTCTGGGTGTCTGTGACCTGTTTCTCACCTTTCTTCCATCTATTTTTAGGTAAATGTTAATCCTGCCTGGGGCTGCCTGCTGTACATGACAGTGGGGGACAGGCAGCTCTGCTGGGTTTTAACACCCCCTGTGATACCTGACAGAGAGGTGGGAGAGCTGTGGGAGCGGCATCCATGGTGGAAAAAGCTGCTTAACCAAGAACTGCGTTGAGTTTGTTTCCTTGTAGTTCATCCAGAGAGTAAAACTGGGTTGTTCATCGGCTTCTGAAAGGGCTCAGGACCAGGTTTCCCCTCTACATTCCTTGTTTCTTCTCCTCTCATGGAGCTTCTGAGTCCCCCAGGGCTGGGGGGGATGAGCCGGGGAGGGCTGGGGGACTTTTTGACCCAGCACAGGGAGTGTTGGGTGGGAAGGAGAAAGCAGTGCATTCACTGAGGGTTGGAACAGGGTGATCTTTAAGGTACCTCCCAACCCAAACCATTCTATGATTTCTACCTTGTTCCTAAACTGTGATGGAAGAACAGCCACATGATCCAGAGTGGTCACAGGACAGGGCTGATGCCAGGTCTTTCTACAGGGTGTATGCACTTAGAGGTGATCCTCTTGAGTGTGCCTTGAAAGGGTAAAGTTCCTCCTGGTTTTAAACTATTCTGCCCAAAATCAGGAAGCGGAACTGCACAGACTTCCAGGAAAATCCGCTTTGCTGTACGTGTAAGGGCCTCATGGAAAAAGTGAAAATGAAGAGCTGGCGTTGTGTGGTCGGGACAGGGCAAGTGTCGGGATGGTGATGTGGATTCTGAGGAACAAGCTCAGTGGGACCATCCCCAGCGGTCCCTAAGCCGTGGAAGGGCCTGCTGGAGGACACTTTATCGAGGGGGAACAGAAAGCAGCTCTTCTGTAGATGATATGAATGGATTACTTCCTTTGTTTTCACCGAAAGCGTTGTCAAGCTTTACCGTGGAGCTGGCAGGATCCCTTTGCATCAGGAGAATCCTAAGCTGCACCTTGCCTTACAGGAGGAGGCACACAGCAGCCACGTGGCCCCGCTGTCCTCATCCCTTCCCTCCCAGCTGGATGGCAGGCACTATTTCAGGGTGGATTAGAGGCGTCTTCCCTGTCACCGGCCCCCAGACATTTCCCCAGGCTTTAGGATTAGCTCCACTGTGATTTGGGTGCACCTTTGGTTTAGTCATCTGGTGTCTGAGCCTGGAAGAGCTGTGTGAGAAACTTGGGTGGTTCTGAGGGCAAATATTGACCTAGAGGGTGTGCTGTGTCCGAACAGGCTGCTCAGGTCCAAACCAGCCTGGCACTGGCTGATAAATCCATCCATGCTCCGCTGGAGTTACGCTCACAGCAAGCCTGTGCCCTCTGTATTTTGGGAGAATACGAGTGAAAAGGGTGGTGCTGCTTTCTCCTTGTCATGGTGCTGCTGTCTTCAGAGGTGTGTGATGCTCCCTGATGGCGATCAGCAGCAGCACCCTGACGCCAAGGCGGGGTTTTAAGTATCAGAAGTTGTAGGATTTGGGGCAGGATTCCCTGCTTCGTAGTGATGTACAGTGTCTCCATGAGGACATCCCACCATTTATGCTTTGTAGGGTTTTAGGAATGGGAAAATAACTCTGGAATTAGGCTTGGGGAACAGAGGAAGATGTGCTAGGACAACTCTTAAGGCGAACATTTATTTAATATAACTTGCAAATAAGCTCACTTAACCCAAAATCCACTCTTGAGTGTGTGAGTTTGCAGCGTGTAAAAACTGCAAGTAAATGTTGTATTAGATTTGGAGTTGGGGTTTTTTTCCTGAAAAGGAACTACAAGTTGTCAGGACATTATGGCTGCTGCTCATCATTTTCATTTGAGGAAGAGAAGGGAAAAGCAAGCACTTCCCACCATACCCATGAGCAGCCCCGAGGTGTGTTTTGAAGACAGGCTGAAACATGCCCCATATGATGAATACTTAGGTAATAACATGCTTTGAAGAGTCTCCCGTGGCTTTGTGTGTCAGAACAGTTTCCTTGGTTATGTCCCACCTCTGTATGTCATGTGAGGAGGCCGTGGTTTGAAGGTTTTAACTTGTGGGTAAGGACTGGCACAGGATCAGCAGGAGTTCTTTCCCGGGGCTCTTGGTTCTGTGGGAAATTGAGGGCAGCTTGGGAGGGGCTTGTAGCTGTGGGGCTTTTTGCTCCAGTCCAAAGCCAGCTTGCCAAGTGCAGTAATTTTTATTATTTTGTAAATCAGTGTTTTCACAACTTGAGTGTCTTGAGGGTCTGAGGGAACAGAGCAAGTGTGAGACCCTATCCTGTCTCCAGCTCGGGGGTCTAATATCACAAGAACGTGGAGCTGCTGGAGAGTCCAGAGGAGGCCACGGAGATGCTGCCAGGGCTGGAGCCCCTCTGCTCTGGAGCCAGGCTGGGAGAGCTGGGGGGGTTCCCCTGGAGAAGAGAAGGCTCCAGGGAGACCTGAGAGCCCCTTGCAGGGCCTAAAGGGGCTCCAGGAGAGCTGGAGAGGGACTGGGGACAAGGGATGGAGGGACAGGACACAGGGAATGGTTTCCCACTGCCAGAGGGCAGAGTTAGATGGGATATTGGGAAGGAATTGTTGTCTGTGAGGGTGGTGAGGCCCTGGCACAGGTTGCCCAGAGAAGCTTTTCTCCATGGCTGTCCTTGCCCAGATGATGCTGTTTCAGCCCTTCTCTCTGGTGCCCAGTGACAGGACCAGAGGCAGTGGGCACAACCTGAAGTGTGGGAGGGCCCCTCTGGACATCACATTTTCATTGTGAGGGTGACCTGAGCAGGGGACACAGACTGCCCGGAAAGGTGGTGGAGTCTCCATCCTTGGAGACAGCCAAAGGCCATCTGGATGGTCCTCAGCAGGCAGCTCTGGATGGCCCTGCTGGAGCAGGGGCTTGGACCAGTTGCTCACCAGTGATCTCTCCCACTCCAGCCCCTCTGTGAGCTGGCCCTGCACTGGTGCACGCCCTGCCTGCCAGGCAGTGTGCCTGAGGCGTGTGTGAGCAGGAGCTGCAGCAGGGGCGGGTCCATCCCCTCCTGGGCAGTATCTAATGGACAGCTCCAGAGCCTGCCTTGTGCAGCTGCAGGGAGGGTCACACGCTGACCTGGATAAGGCCAGAGAACACAAGTGTGGCAATAATAGGGGAAATTAACACCATAAGCAGGGTAGGAAATGGTGGCTGAGGCCAGGAGGTGCATTCCAGCTGGCAGGGTGTTAAATCCGGAACGGGAGAAGGGAGAGGACTCTGTGCCAGTGGAATGGGCAGTGCTGAGCTGGAGTTGACCTAATTGCTGGGGAAACTGCTAGGAAGCTTTGTTTCGGGCCAAGGGAGACCTCCAGGTCTAGGGTGCTGCATGGTCTGTATGGGCCAAGAGGAGTTTCAAGCAGGAGCTGAGAAGTGGTTGAAGTGAGCATAAAGTGAGGAAGGCTTTCTCAGGAGGGCCCATTGCCTCTGTGTTCCCCTGAAGTCACTCTGTAGAAAACCTGTTGCCTCCGTGGGAATGGAGTAGTGCAGCAGCCAGGGAGGTGGTGAACGGGGAGAATAAATCTTGAAGCACAATAAAGCAGCAAGGGAACCAGAAAGTAATTCCACTCAGGTCATGCAACCTGGCTGTTGGGTAATAAAATACATTATTTATGGGGGAAATGTGCAAACCCTTTCGAGCAGAGGACTTCCCTGTCATGGTAAATCAAAAACTCTTTTTGTACACAGAAGAAAACCCCAAACCCAAAGATATGGAGTGTCTTCTGCAATAAGGAGGGGATGGGGAGTGGTAACTGAGACCAGTGTTGCTGGTGTTCAGTTCCAGGTATGGGAGGCATGGGAGCAGCACAGTAGAGGGAAACACTTGGCAAAGTAACGATGGGAATATCCCATTCTGTCCTGTGGCACATGAAAACCGCTGAAAAGGTGATAGCATCCCAGGGAATGTAGGTGTTGGATGGGAAAGCAAAACATCAGCATCAGCTGTTGCGGTGGATGAGGTGCCCTTATTCAGATCACTGCTGTGCAAAGACGCTGCTGAAAAAAGCAGTTTTCAAGCCTTAGAATTATCTCAAACACCTCCGTGAGCTGACTGTATATTGAAGAATTAGAAAGGAGCCGTTTGGAAAGGGTTTTTGTGGATATTCGTCGTTCTCCCAGCATTTATTTGCAGTAGTTTGCGGCAGAAGACAGCTGCTGTTACTGTTTCAGGAGAAATGGTAGTATTTATCTTATCTGGGTTTGCCTGTAAAAAGTTAATGACATGTGAGAAAGTCAAACCAGCCCAAGTCTTGTGCTGGGGCTGATAAGGGTGCTGGCCCTGGGAAAGTCCCGTTTGATGTGGGGGAAAGTCTCATGGCCCCAGTTTTTTACTGTGTAGAGGCTGCATCTTGCTGGACACACAGGGTGAATTTGGAATTCAGGCAGTTCTTAACTTCTCCTCCTTTTAACAGTACAGCTTTGTTACTCTGTATTTTTAACTGACCAGTCTTTTAAAAAGGAAGTCTTACACTGGTCCACAGTAGCAGCCAAGTCACAGAATCAACACTCTGAAATTGGAAGATAGTGGGAGAAACCTTTAAAAAAACCCCACAAAACCTCCAACCAACAGACACTGCCTTTTCACTTCATAGTTAGTAGTTTGGCCCCTTTGCTGTGTTTTATCTGGGTTTGGCAGGGGACAAAGAGGCCTGTGCTGATAGCTGCAAACGAGCACAAACCTCTGTTCTCAACCATCACATGTGGTTGGCTTATTAAAACAAATAAGGGAAAGTGGAAAAGTATCTGTTCTGCCTGACTGAGAGATGCAAATTTTATGTGTATATATATATATAAAAAAATATTTTTTCTACTTCAGAGGGAATTTTAAGGGGCCCCTTCTATGGCTGTGACAGTGATAAGGTGTTGTGAAGTATTTGCGTGGCCATAGATCTCCAGAAAGGCAGGTGCTTGTGGTCATCAGCATGTAGAAACAGTGGAACACAAAGTAGAAGTCTTGTTGTGCTTTAAAAATATATAAAATCTACTATTTTCCAGTGGCTGTGCTGTTCTGTTCTTTATCAGTGAGACAGCCCAGACTTCTCGTAACCATCCTGTCCCACTCTGTTTCATGGGTGAGATTGAATATTCCTGGTGCTGTTTGTGCATCAGGTGGCTGGAGAGAGCTCCAGGTTGTTGTTTATGTACCTGTGTATACCTGGCACAGCCGGCTGGGTTGAGTATGGGGAAAGGTGTGTGAAGTCAGCGTGGCGAGCCCAGGTCCTGCCCGAACACCAGCCTGGGAAAACCTGGTTGTTACGGCTTTGCTTTCTTTCCACTCATCCCCAAGGAGTCCATTTTTCCCACTGAAGTAGTTCCCCTGCTTTCTGTCAAGGGCATGGGGTATCAGAAGTTCTGGTGCTAGGTCCCTGAAGGGTGGGAGCTGCGGTGGGTGAGGCAGCAGAGGCGGCCGCAGCTTTGCCGCTCAGCTGTGGAAAGGGGGTTTCCTTGCAAAATTTCCCCCTTCCCCTTCATCTTGTCTCAAGGGAGTCACCAGCATTATAATCAAGCACCAGCAGCGTTTCCGGGGTCCCTGATGAGTCAGCTGGGGCAGTCTGGGGAGGAAGGGGTCGGGTCTGCGTGTTCTGCTTGCCGTTGGTGGAGCAGGGGAACTGGTTCTCCCACACTCGCCCTGCCTCACTGCTTGGCTGCCCTGGGCTGAGCCTCACCCCTGCCCTGCGCGATCCTGCTCTGCACTGAACTCCTCTGAAACACAGCCAAAAATGACAATTTCTAGTGTGAATTTCTTGGAGTAATCGTGGCAACCTTGTATGATGATGTTGTTTGAAAACGTGTTTGACTGATCATGAAGAGGGAGATATTTGATCTCTTCCTCCTCAAAAGTTGCTGATCAAACTGGCCTTAGTGTTTGTGAGATTGTTTTTTTATTTTTCCCTTGAGAATCCAACAGAGACCTGTTTAATCAGGTGTACTTTACAATTTTCAGTCAAGGTCTATGCTCAGCAGTGCAATGGACATTTCTTGTTGTGCTTCTCTTCTAGAGAAGCTTTGTCTTAGCTCCAGGATTGGGCTGAAGGTCTTGTGATGTAGAGCTGAAAAAACCCTCCACCAGATTTTGAACCTGCCTTAAGTACTGGGAAGGCTTGAGGAGAGAGTTCTGACTTACATTCTGATGTATTTTTCATCTTTGCTTTCAAAGTTAATCTCTGGGACTCATCTGCAAAAACAAATCGGGGAACAGATCATGCTCGGCAATGCCTTCCACTCCTGAGTGACCCTGCTCTTCAGAGTTCAGAGTTCATCACTTTGAATTAAAAGCCATGGGTGAAGTTGTGGCTGTACCTCAGTTTGTGGGGGGAAAATGTCAGCTTGCTATAAGTCAGATTTTTACCCAAAGTCTTCTGTTTTTACCTGAGCCCACTTCCTTTTTCTGCTTGGAAGCAGAAGTTTGGGAAGACCTCTTGCTACTGCGTTTTGTCTCTGGGCAGAAACCAGGCAATCCTGAGTATTGCAATAAAACCTGCTGTGAAAGTGCTTTAATTTGATGTCCTTGAACTCAGCACTGGACCCCGTGATGTTTGATGGCTGTCATGGAGCTTTGCTAGTCCTGGCTTTAGGGGACTCCTGTGAATTGGCTTCACAATAATTATTTTTTTTTTTTAATTTGTGGTAGCAAACTTTACTTGCAACACGTTTTTCCTCAGTTCCCCACAGTTGGTCTGTCTTTAGCATTTCCTGCACTGCTTCCTTTGCACTGCGTGTTGAGCACGCTGGAAATGGGTAGAAAATGGGGAGTGTGGATGAGAGATGAAGAATGTGCCTGTTGTCTTAATTGCTTGCAGAGGGATAATGGAAATATTGGGGGATTATTTTCTGTCAGACGTGCCATAGGAAGATTAAATTATGGAGCAAACTGTCTTTATAAGTACAAAACTACTTGCGGAGGCCGGGATCAGAGGTTTGCAGAAGAGCAGGGCTGTACATTCTCTGAAGATGAACACTCTGCATGTTTACACAATCACGAAGTCACAGGCGGTTTAGTTGTGCACCTTTTGACGTGATGCTGCTCCTGAATGCAGATGACTGATTTACTTGCCAAAAACATGGTTTATGCCATTTTGTACCCCAGCTGGTTCAGTCTGTGCTGCCTTTCCTATGATTTTGGGGTGCAAGCACAGTGGCTGGAAGCATCACCATGTTGTGTCTGTGATCATGGTGGAGGAGCTCTGGGGCACAGGATGTGGAGCTGCTGGAGCAAGTCCAGAGGAGGCCACGGAGATGCTGCCAGGGCTGGAGCCCCTCTGCTCTGGAGCCAGGCTGGGAGAGCTGGGGGGGTTCCCCTGGAGAAGAGAAGGCTCCAGGGAGACCTGAGAGCCCCTTGCAGGGCCTAAAGGGGCTCCAGGAGAGCTGGAGAGCGACTGAGAACAAGGGATGGAGGGACAGGACACAGGGAATGGCTTCCCAGTGCCAGAGGACAGGGTTAGATGGGATGTTGGGAAGGAATTGTTGTCTGTGAGGCTGGTGAGGCCCTGGCACAGGTTACCTGGAGAAGCAACTTTGCTTCCTTCTCTGTGGCTGTCCTTGCCCAGACAGTGCTAATTCAGAACAGAGAATAGGTGGATGTGCATCCAGCCCTCTAGGCCAGAAACACAGGGTACACTTTGCTCTTTTTGTGCAACTGAAGGCCAAGCAGGATGGAGGTGCTTTGTCCCCAACCCCACCTTTTGTGCTGCTGCCACTTTTGAGTTCAGGAACACAGTGCTGGAGGAGGAGAAGCTGAGGCTGCTCCTCCTGGGCACCTCACTCCTCTGGGGAAGTGAGAAAGCAGCAGTGCCTTTTGAGGAAAAGTGGTTTCACCTTTTCTCTGCATCCCTAAAACGGGGTGGGAGGAAGAAGCCTGGGTTGCTCTACACCTGCAGACAAGGAAATGGGAAAGATTTTCCTCAATGAGAGGAAGTTTTAGGAACTGCTTTAATCATTAGCACCACCTGAAAACTCAGTGCATGTAGAGAAGAAAAACAAAAAGAGAACTGGTGATGCTATTCCTTTTCCTGATATTCTTTGTGAATATTCATGAATTCATGACCTGCTTCATGAGCCCCAGCACAGCAGGATCTTGCAGGGCATTACTAAATGTCTCTAAGGGTTAGTTTGGTCCTGGTTTCACCACTTGGTGCATACGATCCCAGTAATTCTGAGGTACAGGCATCACCCAGGAATGCGACATGAGGGATGGGAGCTGTCTGAAACAAAGGATGTTCCTGCACTTGGAGGTAATTGAAGGGCAGGCAGGAGACCAGGCTCGAGGGGAAAGAGCTAAACTAGGTAAAGGAATTAGTCCTTGCTCCAGCATGAGGAGTGTTTGATTTAATTAGAAGGTACAGTGCTGTGGAAGTAATGAACTGTTCCAGAGCTGGATGATGAAATCCTGCTGTGGCCTGTTGAAAACAAGCAGACTGGTTTCCCTCAAGTTTCCAGAATGTTGAATATGGATGGTGCTTCATTTTACTTGTGGTGCAGGATTATAGAGGGTAGATGGGCTTTCCTAACTCTTGAGAGGCTTTTTTATGCCATTGATGAGGTTTGGCAGGGCATGGCTGAGTCTTTCAGTGTTATTTCCAGGCCTGTACTGTGGATAAAAGTCTTCAGTCTCCAGGGTGTCACTGGTGTGCATTGGCCTCAATCAGCAAAACATCCTTATTGGGGAGAGATTAATTTAGAGGCTGCAGAAATCTGTTTCCTCCAAGACAAGGAGGGACCGTGTTTTGCTGAGACCAGGAACATTTGTGCCTGCCTTAGTGGTTAATGCTGTTGAGAGAGTGGGAAAGATAAGTTTGTCTCTCAAAAAAAAAAAAAAAAAGCCCCAAATCAACAACCAATCCCCCTGAAGGTAACCAAGGGACAACTGGACGTGGCACTCAGTGGGGCTGGGTGACAAGGTGGGGATCAGTCACAGGTTGGACTCGATGCCCTTGGAGGGCTTTTCCAACCGAAATGCTTCTGTGATCCTGTCAGCTGATTCCTGCAAATGCAGCATTGGGTGGGATGGAGGTGGCCTTGGGTAGGCAGTTTGAGCTTGGCCTTCTGCAGAAACGTCGTCTGATACGTCTTGATAGACTCCAACATTTCAGCTTGGCTAAAGAGGTCACTTATTAAGTAGAGGAGCAATCAATGAAGTTTTGTCTTCTCTGTGTTCAAGTTTGAATGGGTAGCTAGCTTGGTTGGTAGTTTCAGACGCAGCATTTTTTTTCCTTCTGGCTCTTTGCACACTGTAGTCACTACTCCTGTAGTTGCTATATTAATTGCGCTGTTACAAAACGGTCCATGTTTACTTTCCTGGGCAGATGCTGAATGAAAACCAGCTCATAACTTCCTTCCCTTGCGTTTCAGGCGGCAGCAGCAGGCCTGAGCTATGTCGGGGCGTACGTCATCAACACCTACAAGAGCTACGACAACTTTCTGCAGGACAAGTACGCCGTGCTGCCCGCCGTGATCATCATCTGCGTGGCTGTGGTGATGTTCGTCATTGGGCTCATTGGCTGCTGTGCCACGTTCCGGGAGTCTCGAGTCGGTCTGGGGCTGGTGAGTGTTGCGTGTTCTTGTGTGTCTTCTTCTTCACCCCGCTGCACGGTGTGGGAGGTGGTAGGCTAGAGCTTGGGGTGCACGAAACAGAAAGTGAAACACGATTAGGACATGTACCACTGAAGCTCTGCTCGTTGGCGCGAGTTGTGTACCGCTGTGACGCACTGACTGACGGTGTGGGAGGCACAGGCTCAGTTATTAGTGACACCAATACCCCTGCCATAGACAGTCTCCTGGCTCTGCCTCTGATGAAGGTGAGTCTGGAAAACACTGAGTTTTGAAAAGGTTTGAGTTGGAAGGGACCTTAAATATCATCCAGTTCCACGCCCTGCCATGGGCAGGGATACCTTCCACTACACCAGGTTGCTCCAAGCCCCGTCCAGTGTGGCCTTGAATACTTCCAGGGATGTGGCAGCCACAGCTTCTTCTATTCCGAATCATTTTCTGTAAACTACTTTGGTTGTAGAGGCAACAAGAGGTAACAGTAACTGTTGTAGTCGGGACGGCTGAAAGAATAAAAGCCAGGCACAGTATGATGATGATCCAAAAGTCTGCTTTATTGCTCAGTTCAGTCTTACTTATACACACTCTGCAAACAGACCCTTACATACCTTTCTATTAATAACTCCCTATCTGTGGTCTATTATTAACCCTTACACATGATTGGATATTCACACCTTACATTCTTCTCTCACTGGTCAATTTTGGCACCTTCTCAGATCTTTCACTGCTCCTGTGAATTCCTCACGGAAACGGCTTCAAAGTGTCTAAGTCAAAATCCTCCACCTCTCTATCCTTCATCAGGAGATCTGCAGACCCACTGCCTACTCCAACAAATAACTTACTGCCATAAACTAATGTGAAGTGTAATGTTCAGTTGAATTCAAATGCTGTGGAATTCTTCCTTACAGTCTCTCTCTTGTATTTTCAGTTCTTGGCCATTATCCTGCTTATCTTTATCGCAGAGGTATCCGCTTTTGTCCTGGGATTTGTTTACAGGGAAAAGGTAAGCAAAGAATTAGCATCTCTGTCCCAACCTAAAAGTAAAGAAGAAATCTTGCATTGTTAGATCATTTTTAATGTATCCAGTTTTCATGTACTTCATCCTCTATCCTGCAACCTGCAGAGCAGGTGGAAATGGGGGTGCTAAATACATAAAGTACCTGGCAGGCATCACATCAGTCTCTCAGTTGGATTAAACAGTCGTTGATGCTCCCAAAAGGAGGGCTGTTCCAGCAGGGGAGGCATAATTCTGGTTAACTGTTACCTGAACTTTATCTAACACATAGCTCGATATTTGTTTTGTTGTTGATCTATTTTGGGGTTTTTTCTTTTTTTAAATTTCCCCCTCCGAGTTAGTTGGGACACAGACCTCTTTTGCATTTTCCACCAGATAAAACTCTTACGTCTCATGTTAAAACCATCTGCACCTTTTTTTCTTCTTAAAATAGGTAAAAACTGATGTTCAAGGCACGATGCGCTCGGTCTTTGAGCAGTACGATGGGAAAAACCCAGAGTCTACAGTTGTGGATTACTTGCAGGAACAGGTAAGAAAGTGTTTAAATCGTCCTGGGAGTTACTTGGAAAAGAACAGTTGGGTCCTAAAGAAGGAATTTAGGCTGGAAAAGGAGGGGAGGAGCTGTCTGTGGTGGCATCCTGGAGCTCGGATCTGTGTTTAGCATCTGGTTCTCCAAGGCATCTGAGGGTGCTCCCCACTTTGCAGAGGTGGTGTTTTCAGGCTCCTGGTGTGATCGTGGCATTTGGATCAGACCAAATAAGCACTACAAATGAGTAACTGCTGCTGGGAACACTGCCCCATAAAACAGAAAGGTGACGGAAGACTCCGTCCTGCGACTTGTCGCTTTCATATTGGAGCTTTCACAAAGCGTAAACCAAGAAGGGTGTAATAATGTGTGAAAGGAGGTTGATTTATTGTATTTGTGATTGTTTTCCTGAAGCACTGCTTCTTGTAAATCTGCTGCATACGAAGGGCACCTCTGGCCCACTGTGCCTAAGAGAGGTTTAACTCAACATGAACCTTCATATATATATGAATAAATGTAATATATATATTCATACATCCCTGTAACTACCCTGTGTTTGGCAGCTTCACTGCTGTGGGGTGAAGAACTACAGTGACTGGACGACCACACAGTGGTTTAATTCCACTGGGAACAACAGCGTCCCTCTGAGCTGCTGCCAGGAGGGTGTGAAGAACTGCACTGGGCATCTGGATCAGCCACAGGAGCTCAACACCCGGGTGAGGATGAGGGCCTCGGGGTCACTGCTGGGCCATGGTGACTCTCACCATGGAGGAAAGCACGTCAGGCTTTAGGGATGTGCCCACAGCTGTCTGGGCCAGGGGAAGAGACTCGTGTAGGATCGACCGTGCTGAATGCAGAGGATGAAGATGCTCCAAGGGCTGGAGCACTTCTGCGGTGGAGGCAGGCTGGGAGAGCTGGGGGTGTTCAGCCTGAAGAAGAGAAGGCTCCAGGGAGGCCTGGGAGCCCCTTCCTGTGCCTAGAGAGTGCCTGTAAAGAAGATGAGATCAAACATTTTAGCAGGGCCTGCCTGTTGTGAAAGGACTAAGGGTGATGGTTTTAAACTAAAAGAGGATCAATTTAGATTAGATATAAGGATGAAGTTTTTTACAATGAGTGTGCTGAAACACTGGCACAGGTTGTCCAGAGAAGCTGTGGGTGCCCCATCCCTGGAAGTGTCCAAGGCCAGGTTGGACGGGGCTTGGAGCAACCTGGGATAGTGGAAGGTGTCCCTGCCCATGGCAGGGGGTTGGAACAGGATGATCTTTAAGGTCCCTTCCAACCCAAACCATTCCGTGATTCCATGAATTCCAAGCCCGTTTTTTCAGTCTGGGGCAAAGCCCCTAGGTTGACTTTTATAGATACCATTGCTGGTCTTCCTGTCTGTGGGTTTTGGGCACTTCCTTAAGTGACCTGAGCTGGAGGAGATCGGGAAGCAGCAAATGTCAGTGGATTGTGATTTGTCGGTGCTTCTTCTCAAGCCATCAGGTCTGGAAGACACGAACAGAGTCCCCCGGGTCTGTAGTGGTTGGTTAAAAAGGCCCTGCTTCCTTTAAGGGGTTGGGGAGGAAAAGAAAGAAAAAAGTTCAGCTGAATTACCATCATTTAATATGTTTTCACCCCTCTTTCCCGGCAGGGCTGTGCAGAGGAGCTGGAGTCTGGGCTGCAGAGCGTTATCAGCTATGCCATGCTCGTGATCCTGGGGTTTGCCATTGTAAAGGTAAATGTTTCTGTCTCTTCCCTCATGGAAGATAGTACTGCCTGCCCTTTGATCTTGGGGCTTTTTCTTCTGCCATGTCCCATCAGCCTTTTTTCTGGCTCTGAAGTAAGACTCAATCCTCTGTTTCTCACCTGTTTTTCCAATTGTCTCCATTTCATCTACCTAACAATGAGGGCAGGGTCCCAAAAAGATAGGAGGAGATTCAGGATGGCAAATGGAGAATCCATAGAACCATGTATCATAATGCCATAGAATGGTTTGGGTTGGAAGGGACCTTGAAGATCTTCCAGTTCCACCCCCTGCCATGGCCAGGGGC
The DNA here is from genome assembly GCF_022539395.1 of Myiozetetes cayanensis. NCBI lineage: Eukaryota > Metazoa > Chordata > Aves > Passeriformes > Tyrannidae > Myiozetetes > Myiozetetes cayanensis. The sequence continues at coordinate 72,010,267 of NW_026087631.1, read as the reverse complement.
ACTTTCCACTAGCCCAGGTTGCTCCAAGCCCTGTCCAACTTGGTCTTCAACACTTCCAGAGACAGGGCAGCACAACAGAACCTGTGCCAGGGCCTCACCACCCGCACAGCCAAGAATTCCTTCCCAGTATCCCATCTAAACCTGCCCTCTGGCACTGGGAAGCCATTCCTCTTCTTGCTGTCACTCCACGCCCTTGTCCAAAGGCATGCCTAAATATTTTGCAGAACTCATCTGAAGTCCAGAATAGTCCCAAGGCTTTCACTGAATGATAACTAGGAATTAATGTGGACGTATAAATTAATGGGAGAAACCAGGGAGAAAAATGTTGGGCTGGAACTATTACTGGAAACTGATATGCAAAAATGCCATTTAAGTGTTTTTTCAGTATGATGGAGTCCTCTAATATAGGGGTGTTGAGTCAGGTGACTGAAACAACAAACACAGCACTAAATATCTTGTGCACTCTCTCTTTTCCAGTTCTTTGGCATGCTGAGTGTCTGTGTGCTGACTTGCAAGAAAGAAGAAAGTGGATACCAGCCTCTTTACTCAGGGGTGTTTGCTTAATAAACGGCAAAGATCGATTTTTCTTTTGCTTCCTGATGATAAAGTAGACTCGGGACCGTACCACAGCTTTCTGTAAGGTTATGGCAGGTTTGGATTTGTGACTTCAGACAGCACCAGAACTCCAGAAGGAAACTTTCTTCTGCCCTTCTTCCCTCTGCCCTGAAAACACAAAAGTGCAGCAGAAACTTTAGATTTTAATAACTAAACTGGTGGAGACTGCAGGAGGGGTTTCAGTTACCTGCGCAAGTCTCGGATCACTCCCCTGGCGGGGTTTAAACAGCAAAAGAAACTTTAGAACGCCAGGCTTATTCTTCACAGACATGGGGATTTGTAATATGTTTTGTCTGTATCTGTACAGTTGTGCAGTTTGTTTTTTTTTTTTTCCCCTTTCTTAGTCATTTGTTGTAATTCTGTTTACTGCCGAGGTTGTTAGTGCAAGACAACCCTGCGTTTAAAGTCTAGAACAGGCATTTGGGTTGTTTTTTGAAGCAGCTATCAAATGTGAACAACCCCAGGTTAGGAGGGGATGTGTGTACAGAGCTTCTGGGCTCAGAACATCTCTATTTGCCTTATTTTTTATTTTTATCTGTTTCTTAGTTATTGACATCAAAAATTTTTTTTGTCTCCTTTTATGATGCTTTTATGGCTTGCCTACACAAAGACAGACTGTGTCAGTCCCTTTAATGTGGGAGTTGCCTGAGTTTTGGGGATGAAGCCAGCATGGAAGATGGGAGTCACAGGACACGTTGTCTCCATGTGGTTGTGTAGATGGGACTGCTGGAGGCGTTAGTGCTGCTTTCACTGCCCCATGGAAGCTTTGACCACCTTTCTCCACTAAAAAAGGTTTAAAAGATGCATTATTTTTCAGAGCAATTTCAATAACCTGCTGTAGCTCTGCATTCGCACATTTTCCTTTCTCCTTAAAGTGACTGCTGGATGCAGTCACTGCATAGATTTAACATGGTCCTTGCTTTAACGTGGTCCTTCTTTAACTTGTTTCTGTGTTAATCTGTGTATCAGCTCTTCAGGATTTGGAAGTTTGGGGAGGGAGGGGAACTACCAGCTGTTCTGAATCAAGGAATTGCGGAAAAGCAACACAATTTTTGCTTTTGGTTGTTTTGTTTTGTTTTGTTTTGTTTTCCCTTGGAGAGAGAAGCAGCCTGTCCTTACCAATAAACCTTTATATTTGTAGTTAATTAGAAAAAAATAGTTCGGGGTAAGTCTATGTTGTTCAATTATCTCCATCCCTACCCCGAGGAAAAAAAAAAAAAACCCAAACAAAAATGCAACGGGTGACGTTGTTCTACGGGAACCAGACCATGTATATGTTGAAAACTGACTTAATTTTTATGGAGGGCTCTCTCTTCTGTTGAATGCCGAAATAAACTGAATTTATGTAATCGAGTAAAAAACGTGGCGGGTTCCTGAATTTATGTAATCGAGTAAAAAAACGGGGGGCAAAGGTCTCTGGGGCGCAACCGGAGCGGGCGCCCCTCACGGCTGCCTCAGCCCTCCCGCCTCCCTTCCCTGCTTCCTTCAGCCATCCCGCCTCCCTTCCCTGATTCCCTCAGCCATCCCGCCTCCCCTTCGCCCTTGCTCTCCTCAGCCCTCCTGCCTCCCTTCCTGCTTCCCTCAGCCCTCCTGCCTCCTTCTTGCTTCTTCCTCGAGCCTCCCGCCTCCCTTCCTTGCTTCCCCTCAGCCCTCCCGCCTCCCTTCCCTGCTTCCCTCAGCCTCCTGCCTCCCTTCCTTGCTTCCCTCAACCCTCCGCCTCCCTGCCTCCCTTCCTTGCTTCCCTCAGCCCTCCTGGCCCTCCCCCTTCCCTGCTTCCCCTCAGCCCTCCCGCCTCCCTTCCCTGCTTCCCCTCAGCCCTCCCGCCTCCCTTCGCTGCTTCCCCTCAGCCCTCCCGCCTCCCTTCGCTGCTTCCCCTCAGCCCTCCCGCCTCCCTTCCCTGCTTCCCCTCAGCCCTCCCGCCTCCCTTCCCTGCCCTCCCACCTCCCTCAGCTGCTTCCCCTCAGCCTCTCCCGCCTGCTCCCTCAGCCTCTCGCCCCCTCCCTCCTTCCCTGCTTCCCCTCAGCCATCCCACCTCCCTTCCCACTTCCCTCAGTGACTTCACCTCCCTTCCCGCTCCCCTCAGAGATCCCGCCCTTCTCTCCCCTCAGCCCTCCCGCCTTCCGCTCTTTCCCCCTCAGCCCTCCCGCCTGAGAGCTCCCTTCCCTCCCCTCCCGCTCCAATCGAATTGTCCTGTCCCCAGGCTGAACTTCCTTTTGCAAACGTAACTAATGGCGTCAGATAAGTTCTGCAACAGCAGTTGCTTAGTGAAGGAAAGAACTTCTGTGTTTCAAGCAAGCGCGTTAAGATTACATCACCCAAATAAATATGCATAAGGCAGGCGGGGACTATGTATTAGGAGGGCGCATTCATGTATTTTTTTACTATATAGAAGTACCTTTTTAGGCTTTGGCGGGTTTTGTGGAGAGCTCCGCCTTGCACCCCGGCGCAGAACAAACGGTGTGCCCTTTCCAAATTAAGCTGCCGCGTGTCCAGAGAGCTCCCGCTCCCCTCGGAGCTCCCGCCCTTCCCCTCCGCGCTCCTCCCTCCCCGCCGCTCGGCGCGGCCGCGCACGCGCCCTCCCCGGCCCTGCCCAACGCCCGCCGAGCGCGGCGGATTCGAACGGCACCGCCCGCGCCGCCCGCTCCCCTCGCCCCGCCGCGCTCCCCTCGCCCCGCCGCGCTCCCCCCGGCCCCGCCGCTCTCCTCCCGGCCCCGCCGCTCCCCTGATCCCTCTCCGGCCCCCGAGAGCGGTGCTGGCGCCGCGGGAATGCTCGCGCTGGGGACCGGGCGCCGTAAGGAGAAAGGGGCGCCGCCGCCGCCGCGTGTGCGGGTGACCTCGGCCGCCCCTCAGGGCGTCCCGTTCCCCGTCAGGAAGCCGGCTTCCCTCAGGTATGGAGCGCCGTAAGAGCGGCGGCTGTCCGACAGCCGAGTTAGCAAAGCGCGGGTAGTTCGGCAGTGTTCTAAGGTAAAAGAGAAGCGAAAGCTTCGTTTCCAGGTGCGAGCCGCCGGAGGGAGCTGTGTAAGCGCTCAGTGCAAGCGGCCACGGTGCTAAATGCGAGGGTTTTGTCTCGTTTTATAACCTTATCAACTATTGTCTATAATAGGGTTAACGATTCTATTACTAAAGACTGTAGTCGATGTATAACGCTCTTTTTGTGCCTCCATACTCTGCTAACACAATTTCTTTTGTTTTTTTTTTTTTTTTTAAACACTAATCACTGATGTAATCTCCTTGAGAGAGACTTAAAGAACTCCTTTGGATAAAGCAGGTACTTCTTGATTATTTCAGTAAATTTCCAACTCCTTGATTAGTGGACACTTCAATATAATAAGGATGTTCCCGGTTTCATGAGGAATTGCTGCACTGATATCACACACACCACTGATCACTGAGTTCAGGGAAATTTATTGTCTGATGTCACTCACTTTGTCCTTCCTCTCCTGCCTTCAGAATTCAGTAAGACAAAGGGGAATTACAATATTTACTGCTCCATTTAAGTTCCCTTTGCTTCTTCGGCAGATCGGGGTCCTTCTGAAAACTTTGCTTTTGTGCACAGTGTTTCAGGTTGGGCCTTTCTTAAATTCCTGCCTTTGTTTTTGTTGCCCTTCAGTGGGATGATGGAGGATACGGAATCCACAGTGATGGAAGATTTCTGCTTACACATCAACACGAAGATTTCAAATATTAAAAAATATTTTAAATTAAGAAAAATAGGTAAATGAGATTAACAGTGGGGTTTGGGTTTGCACCCCACTTCAAGAAAAACACTGAGGGGCTGGAGAACGGAAGGGAGCTGGGGAAGGGTCTGGAGCAGCTTGGGGGGCTCAGCCTGGAGAAAAGGAGGCTCAGGAAGGACCTTCTGGCTCTGCAACTCCCTGACAGGAGCTGGGGAAGGAGGGGATCTTGGGCTCTGCTGCCAGGAAACAAGTGACGGGACAAGGGGAAATGGCCTCAGATTGTGCCAGGGGGGTTTAGGTTGGATCTTGGGAACAACTACTTCATGGAAAGGGTTGTCCAGCCCTGGCACAGGCTGCTCAGGGTGTCCCCATCCCAGGAGGGGGTTAAAAGCCGTGTGGATGTGGCACCTGGGGACACGGGTTAGTGGTGGCCTGGGCAGTGCTGGGGTACAGTTGGACTCCGTGGTCTTAGAGGGCTTTTCCAAACTGAATGATTCCATGAGCTCTGTTGGCTGTGTGGAGTACGACAGCTTGACTTGCTGCTTCTGGGTGGGAGGATATGGCAGCTGGGGAGTGTAGAGTTAGTAGGTAATCACTGCTTGTGGAGGGGAGGGAAACGGGATTTTGTTGGTTTTTTTTTGTTGGAGGTTTTGTGGCTTAACATTCTCTCTTTGACAGGTAAAGAAAAACACCTCAAAGGTCTTCTCCAGAAAATAGGAAAAGATATGATCCTCTTGAATGTTCTCCTGGATAAAATGGAAACTGAAGTTAATCAGCAGGAAAAAATGAAGCATTTGCTACAAGTAATATTTTTTTTTCTTGTTCGTAAAATACTACAAGATTCAAAGAAGTCTTTGATAAGTGTGTAGTTGTTTTTTTACTAGATCCTCAGTGGTATGTTTGGATGCACATTCTTGGAAGAGAAACTGGGGCTTGGAACAGCCTTACTGATGGCTTATTAAGCAGTTCTCCAGCTAAAGAACATTAAAAATTTTGTTTTGCAAGGTTTATACATGGAATCATAGAATCACAGAATGGTTTGGGTTGGAAGAGACCTTAAAGCTTATCTTGTTCCAACCCCCTGCCATGGGCAGGGACACCTTCCACTATCCTGGGTTGCTCCAAGCCCCGTCCATCCTGACCTTGGACACTTCCAGAAGTCCAAGGGCAGCCACAGCTGCTCTAGGCAACCTGTGCCAGGGCCTCCCCACCCTCACAGGGAGGAATTTCTTTCTAGTACTTAACCTAAACCTTCCCCTCCTTCAGTTGGGGGCCATTAGAAGCATGTCTTTATCACTGACCTCAAAACCATGTTTTTATCGTAATAGATACTGTGATCTAAAGAACGGTTCAACTTACACAGCTTTCCAATAGCTACAGAAACTGTTTAATTAGAATATTTATCTATTCTAGTGTGTGGAATGGGTTGTTTGGGGAATGTAGGTGAGTGTGCTGTGGTATCTCTTCGTCACTACCACCACTCCCCTACTCAGACCTTGCTAGTTGTGCATTGTTAAAGATTTGCATTTGCCTGCTCAGATTTCTCAGGCACTTGGAGGGCAAGGACAGACACTCCCCGCTCTGTTTCTCTGAGCTTTACTAGTTCCTGCTGGGAAATGATGGGGTAAAGAGGCAAGATGACAGGGAGGGAGCAAAGGACACCTCTTAATAAAGCTGAAAATTAATTTAGTATTGCCCTGACTTTACTTGCCTGACGTCGGTGGGTTAAGCTCTCTGATGAAGTCTCACATTAATTTCAGGAGCTCCAGCAGGCTGCCGAGAGAGATCTAAAAGAAGCACAGCACCTCCTTGCACACATTCCTCCCCACCTGCCTAAGCCAGCTCAGAAGAGGTATGTGGTACATGAGCATGGAGATGTCAGGCTGCTCCTGGCAGTGTCCAGCTGCAGCACTGTGCAGCTCTGCTCCTTTCACTCTACGTTAACTCTGAAATTTTGGGAGCCAAGGGTGTTGTATCTATCAATTCTGGAGTTTGCTCCTGTCCAGGCTCATGCTACCAGCCTAAAAAATCCAGGTAAAGTCCATAAAATAGCAAGTTTTTCCAATGGAAGCTTCCAGTGGCAGGTGTGGTGCAGTAGAAAGCAAGGGCTTCTATGAATGTAAACACTCCTTGCTTTAAAATCACAAACACACTGATTTTATAACTGTAGTGCCTGTGGATTGAAGGGTGGGTTAGTGATCCCAGTGCTACGTCATTGGAAGTGAAGATCACCCCTGTCCTTCAAAACATAATTTAAAAAGATCCTCTGACTTGATCATCTTTCTGTGGGGCTTTGAATTATAGTCGGGGTTTTTTTGTTCTCCTTTCCCTGCCATGACATCCCCTCCCTTGGAGAGGGCTGTGGCAAGGAGCTGTTCAGAACCAAGTGGCTCAAGTGTGAGAATGGCACACAAGTGTGGGAAACAACAGCTGTTATTCAGAAGGCTTCCAAGACAATTGTAACTCTGACTGAGTTTCTCGGCTCTTTCTCTGGCCTCCTGGAATTGCTTTTTATTTATGAGTAATGTTAGTGTGTGCCAGGTGGGGATCTCTTCCGGAGTCTCAATATCTGGGGATCCCAAGACTTGTTTCCAGCCTTGTCAGAAGGCAGTTCATCAGTCTGTTTGAACTCAGTGCTTCCAGTATGTGCCCTCAATATCTCAGCTTTGTACCTTGGTCTGGTTCCTGATGCCAGACAAGCCTCAGGCTGAAAACATTACAGGTGCATTCCAGCAAAGCAAAAGGTTTAAGTATGTGGAAGTAGGGTTCCAGAAGAGAAAAGTTAGCTGTAATTTTAGTTGGTGCATAGCAACATTCTCATTGGTGTAGGTACTGATTTTATTGAAACTCAGATTAGTCTTAGCTGGTGGAGAGATGACTTTTGCAGGAGCTTCTTCTGATTGCAGCTCTTTGGACATGAGCCCTCAGATTAGGAAACAGTCTCTCAAAATGTGTCTAGAGGCGTCTGGTTCCTTTTCAATTTAAATGTTACTTTTTGTGTGTGTGTGTGAAAGAACTGAAGTCCTTCAGAAATTATTGATGGGGTTCTACCTTCCTTGTCACAACCTGCTTTCTTAATTCAGGAAACCCTTTGTGCTAAGTTTGTGTCAGCTCCTGGAAATTGTTTAGATGCAAATGAGGCTTATTTAGTGATTGTGCCACCTCTCATATCAGAAAGGTTCTTTGGGGTGTTGGTTTCCCTTCCAATATTGTCCTGCTCGTGATCAAGAAGTTAATTGCAATATGACTTTAGCTGGTCCTTCCTGCTCTGGACAGAACCACATATGTAAAGCCAACCAAGCTTTTCTGGTCATTTTCTACAGACTGTGCTCTGCCAGCTCACAACTGCTGTTCCATCAGTGTTAGTTTGTTGTTGATTTCTCCTGGGTAATGACACATTATATGTTAATCCCTCTTGTTAAAACACGCTTTCTCCTTTTGTCCTCACCTTGTCACTTCCTGGTGTTCACCGTGTTGTGCAGTGGAGGGTCAAGGAAGTGCAAGACAGGACATAATTGATCAGAATCCACCATATCACCTCCGATACGTTTTCAGTCCTCTTCCCCAAACCTTCCTCCGCTGACCTCCTCCATTTCTGTTCCCTTATGTCCCCGAATGTGTGGGGATGGGGGTACTAATGGACTGCCGAGTGACTGTCATGGGATAATGCAGAAAGCAGAGCCAGCACTTGAAGGCTGGTGAGACAGGCCCTGAAACCCCCGGGAGAATGAAAACACCCACGCAGATGAATTGAACGATTCATGGCTTTAGCTATTGTTTCCCTCCTGTGTTCTTGGGGTTTTCTTTTCTTGTTTACCAGTGGAATCTCACTGAAATAAAAAGCAAGTTCGATGTCTCTCAAAACCTTTTTATCCCAGGTGTTTACTGAGAGCAGTTTCTCACTATGCCAAGGCCAGATTTTGTAAACAAGCGTCAGTTCTTTGTTCTCATGGTTCAGGTCACGGTGAACTATATCTGTACCACGTCACTGCAGCAATTCAGGGTCAAGGGATTGGGTGGAAACACAAAGCAAAAGCACCTGGGGATGAGGAACCACGTAGAACCATTGTTGCAGTAGGATGGTTGCCAGGAGTGTGGGAGCGTGGGAGGAGTGAAGTTTCAAGATGTGAACTCTCTTCCCTCTGTCCTTGCTTTTATCCTTCCATTCCAAACCCACCTCCAATACCACCCAGAATCCCCCCTGCTTCCCTTCCCTCCTCTTTGTCGACATTCCCTGCTATCTCCAAGGATGCTGGGATTCATGTTGTTGTTGTTGTTGTTCTGACCTAAACAGATGTTTTTCAGATGTTTACATCGGAGGAGGTTTAGCTATCGGTGTCCAGGGTTTCAGAAGGGCTCTGAGTTGTGTCAGGGTGCTGAGCTGCTCCCGTCCCTGTCACCGGCCAGGCTGCTGGGGAGTCCAGCAGGTGGCACTTTTCTTCCCTGGGACGGGGACACTGGGCTTGGGTGTGTCACATCAAGTGACACCTCAAATCCCAGCCCCGGGGTCCACAGATGGGGCCCTGCTGTGCCGTTCGCTGGCTGTGGGGCCCCACATCAAACAAGAATCTCTTGCAGGAAGGTCAGATCAAAGTGGAGGATCAGTTTCTTATGCCAGGTCAGCTCTGTACTGCTTTAGTTAATTTTGTTGCACATCCCAATGATGTCCATATGCTCCAACAGCCAAATGTATCCTCTTTGCTGTCCTCATGCCAAGGAGCCTCTGGGTGGGTGGCTGGGAAATCACTCTGGGTTTGAGGCTCTAAGCTGAGCCTTTAGAGGAAGGGTGAATTTAAAAAAATAATGCTCTAATAACCACTCAAAGCAGGAAATTCTTTGACTTTGGGGATCTTGCCTAAAAAAAAAAAAAAAAAGAAAATACTAAAAAAATCCCGGTCTGCTGGATGTTGTTGAATTTCTTTGCTTCAAAAGATTAATGGATGAGTCAGGCTTTCCAAGATTTGAACTTGTTTCAAAGAGCTCTGAAGTATTTCAAATCTGCAGCTCTGTGCTGTGGTTCATCTGATAAAAAGCCAGGCCTCGTGTTCTGTGAAATGTAATGGTACATTGAATTCTGAGCTGCGCCGTGCTGCGTTTGGACTGCTTCCAACTCACCTGCTAGCAGCCTCTGGAGCAGAGAAACCAAGAGCTGTGATGAAGTCACCTGAAGGATGCAGTTTGAAATGGGAGTGGGCTTGCTGTGTTTGCTTTTGTTTTGTGGAATGTCATTAATTGTGTTCATCCCTCTTAACAGGTGGATTAGGATTTACATCTGTGAGTAAGCAGACTTGATAACGTAGTGGAATTCTCCTCACTACTTATCTGCCATTTATACACTTGATATTCATTCATTTCGCAGCGTCCCTGTGCCAACTGTGAAACACGAAGAACAAATGAAAGTGGCAGAACCTGAACCTGCCAAGAGACCTGAACATGCCAAGAAACCTGAACCTGCCAAGCAACCTGCAAAAGCGAAAAGAGTCATTAAAAACATGGCATTAATAACGGCAGAAGAATTTGCACTTGTTCCTGCGTAAGTAAGCGTGGCTTTCCTTACACCCTGTCATGTCAGTTTGGGTGGCAAACACAGGTTTGGGAAAGTGACCTCCTGCAGAACTGGGACTGACAGAGATGGCTTGAAACTTTAAATATGGCACAGGGTGAAACATCATGGTAATAGCTCCAAATAGTTGAAATGCAGCACTGGCAAACCTGAAAATGAAATTATTAGTGTCTTGCCTTTTATTGGGAAGATCAGAACTAATCAGGTAAACCCCAAACCTCTTACTGCAAAAGTCACTGTAATTGTATGAACAGAAATTTATTGGCTTACAGGTGAATTCTCTTCTTGTTTTGAGAACTGACCAAAAAAAAAAAAAAAAAAAAAAGAGCCATCATCTCATAAGATGAAAGGTTTGTTTACAGCTGGAAGGAAAAAGAATCATAAATGCGGGTTTTATTTGACCCAGGTATTGGTTTCTGGAAACTTCAATTCTTGATTTCAATCTGTTTTCAGACAACAAAGAAAATCAGACTTGTTTCAAGGAAATAACACTTTGCACTGAAATTCTCAGATTCAATAGAAAGCTGTGGGTATTTTTCCCTAACATTGGGACCTGATTAATGGATATCCTTGTCTGAAGTCTGTCACATGGGAGTAACTTTTCTTAAATGGCTTTTTGGGGGCAAGGATAAATATTTCTGCAAAAAAGGAGAAATTTCTCTTGATGCCTAAGGCTAAATTGTTATTGAGGCTCTAGATTCAGTGTGTTCCCTAACAATACCCGTTTCAATATGAAATATGTTTCTGAGTCTGTATTTTACTTGAGGCTTTCCAACAATTTTTCCAATAGCTTTCAAAATTTTCAGGTGAGCCGTGTGTATTTTCTTTTTTATCCTGAATGTTGAGCTGATGATAAAGGACTTCTGGTTACTTCATAAAAGAGCATGCACCTGGTGCTTTTATTCTGCAGATCACCTCTATTATTTTTTGTATTTACTCCCTTAGGTAGTTCTCCCCTGATAAAATAATGGAAGGGTAAAGCTGGAGCATGGGAATCTTTGGTGTTTATCTCTGCTCTGGCAAGAGAAGTAGACACAGACCATTCCAAATAAATATTGTTTTAACTTCCAGTTAAAGCTGTGCTCTTCCACGTCACGAGGCAGGTAGTTGTGGCACTTGGGGGACTTGGGTTAGTGGTGGCCTTGGCAGTGCTGGGGGAAGGGTTGGACTTGATGATCTCAGAGGGCTTTTCCAACCTGCAGGATTCGGTGATCATCCTTGAAAATAGAAGAATTTCCACTGCTGTTCATGGACACAGAGGGTGGGGACAGAGGCCAGATGGAGCCTTTCCTTATCCACTGCAGGTTTACAGAGAGGTTACATCTTAGACTGTGCTGGTGGAGCTCTAGAAATAATTTTATTCAGCTGGGAAAAGCATGTTTGTTCTGTGGAGGAAGATTTACATGAATTTACATAGATCTATTAATCTACCAGTACCACTGTTGCCTGGCAATGTTGTAGTACAAGATTGAGGGAGTACTTGTGATTTCGCGTACTGTTTGATCAAATCTAAGCAGCAGATATTTGTGACCCAAATTTTCTTACACCAAACACGTATTTCCTTGGAAGAGCGAGGATTAGGTTCAGATCCCAGTTCTCCAGGTCAGCACTGGTTCTGACATAGGATCACGGTTGGACTCGATGATCTTAAAAGGTTCTTTCCAACCCAAACAATCGCGCCATTCTATTCTGTGGTCAGAGACTTGCAAATTATCTTACCCTTCAAATCTGTTCCAGAAAGGCATAATTTTTGAGGAAGAGAAAGGAAATTTCACAGTATCCGTCTCAGTTAACGCTGAGTTCAGGGCAAAGGGAAATGCTTTCTATATTCTGTGTCTAAAATTCTTACTCCTTTCTAAAATGTTTACTGCTTAAAATATTTTAGAATCTGCACGTTCATTATGAATCTCGAGCTCCAGAGGATGGTTAACTTGAGGGAATATGTTTCCTTTAGCCTAAGCATTTTTGAGGGAGCAGGTGGTGGCCATTAAGAGGTTTATCTCTTTTAGTGTGCTATATAAGATATACACTGATGCGCTCCTTTTCTCTGAGGAACACACCACTGTGCTTTGGTTTTCATACCTATGGAAAAGAATGTTTCGAAAAAGGGCTTCTGTGGATTAGAAGACGAAATTGGGTCACTTGTTTTTACTGCTTTTGGAATAGTGAAGCGGATTTTAAAGTTATTTTAAATCTGAATTAAACGACTGGATTTGGAACTTCTCGACTTTGTATTTTTATATTAGTGTATGTATGGACTGAAATGAATGTCAGCATTGACAGGTTTTCCACCCATGGTTGGGTAGAAACACGAGGGGTCTGTGGAACAGCTGGAGTTTTTATGATCCTTAGTTATTCACAGAATAAAAATTCCGCTCGGTTTTGAGAGCATTTGATTTCAGACTTGGGTGCCTGAGGGCCTCTTGGAGCCCTCGTTTCTTAGGTTTAGGCAACCCAATCCTGCTTCTCTGTTTCAGCTTCAGGATGGGTTGAGGTGCTCCCTTGGCTTTATTAAGTGTGTTCACTGTGTGTCTGTTGGTAGCGGGAGCACAGGAATTTAAACACGGGTATTCTGCACCTCTGGGCTCGGCCTTCATAGCTCTGCACATTCCCCTGTGTCTGAGGGAGGCAGACAGAGCAATAAAGAGCAGTTAATGCGTACAGGCAAAGCCTTCCTGTGGTTGTAGGCTGTGTTGTTTGTGCTGTGGCTGCGTCTCAGGGGTGGTAGTGCAAAATAGATCGTTTTTACAATTAAAAAATGGCCGCACCTCCAACTTTGGATTAATCTAAGAAGTATCAATGAAGTTGAAAGTCAGCCGCCAGTAACTTCACGGCAACTAAATTTCAGACTTGGTCTGAAATAAGAGCAGTTACTTTGAATTCAGGAGGTTTTACACACCTTGTGTGGACCTGGCAGCAGGGACTGGCTGTTATTGAAGTCTACAGCAAACACTTATTTTTAGTTGGCAGTGGTAAAAAAAGAATCCTGCCCACCTTCTGATTTGGAATATTGAACTTGTAATTGATTAGCCACTTCTGCTTTAAATTCATTCTCTGTATGTTTTCCAAAGGCATTTGGTTTGCTGCAGCAACGGAGTGATGGTCACAGGATAGCGCAGGTTGGCCTGGCTTTTACTGCCATGTTTTTGGGAGGGGTTGTGTTGTTATTTCAGTTTCAAATTTCATTTTTATATAATGGCTTCTCAGTTTGCAGCACTGTTCCTTTTCCTTAAAGGCATGCCTTTATATCTCTAAATACTGAATAGCCTTACTTGCAAATTATCCCAGTGTTCTAGTTTTTTTCCACATGGCTTTGGTTTTATCTTCTGTGCTTCCTGTACCTCCAGGCTGTTATCAACAGATCTTATTCTTCTAGTACTGGTTTTATGAAATGCTCTGAAAGTTCAAAAGTGGATCTTACTGGTGCAGAACACTGTCTGTACAGCTCAGTAGGCTGCACAGTGAAATACAGAAGACAACACAAAACTGGTAATTCTTCAAAAAAACCCACCAAATAAAAGGATGTGAGATCAAACACAGGTTATTTGTGATGATAATATGACCCAAACTGTGCTCTTAGGCAAACATCATGCCATGTTTTCTGCAAAGTTACTTGATTTTTCTGTGTTTGTAGTTTAAGTGGAATGCTATAAAAGCAACCTTTATTCCATTTTGAAAGGCTTTGTACAGCTTAAACACTGGATATATTTCACTTCTTCATTTAGCTTTCTACTATTTCACATTTCTGGTTTAGGATTTGTCATGTCTTTTTTACCTTTAAGATTGTAAAACCATCAAGGAAATGAACAGAATTAACTACTACATTTGTTCATTAACACAAAGCAGGAGAAACTGCCTCTAACTAGGAATGGCTTGTTCAGTTAAGGCTGATGAAAGAGAGAAATAAACAAGGAACTTTGCGACTTTCTGGTTACTGGTTTTTATTTTCCATCTGTAGGTATCTGAAAGGTCGCTTAGGATACAATCAGATTAATGCAGTTATTGAAGAGATCAACAAGGCCGTCGTGGGCAAGTACAAGATCATGCATCGGCCTCTGAAATCTATGACCTTTACTGCCAGAAACCTCTACAGCAGGTTCATAGAAGAAGAAACTAAGGATACAAAAGGTATTTCTCCCCCCCCCTCCCCCTTTTTTAGTACCTAATTAGTAACACTTGGATGCTGCAGCACAAGTATGATAATACTGAACTTTTTTTCCAGTATTTTTGACTAAAGAGTTATCCCATAACTGACTTGGTCCCTTTTTGTGTGTTTTCACTGAAAACACGTCATTTCCATGGTGTGTCGTGGCAGAAACTTCGCGTGCACAAAGATTTAGTTTGGAATCACTACAAGTTCTGGAAACTCCCAGTTTGATAAACAAAACCTATGAACTGTGTTTTCAGTTTTTAAGCTAGGATGGACACGAACTATTAAAAATTTGCTCTGAAGTTGGGAAGTCTGGCTAATCAATCGTGCTGCACTGGCTCTGTGGGAGAGACAGGTCCGTCTGATAATCTTAAGAAGTTTTCTTCTCTTAAAAGCATAGAGGGAGTGAAAATCAATCAAAATACCTTGCCCTCAATTGAAAAGGAAGTTGTACTTGCAGGTTAGCTTTTCCAAAAATATGTGGCACAGCAAATCTCTGATATTAAAATCTCCTTTTTGACATTCCTTTCCTTCTGAGAACAAGTATGTAATAGTTCCTGGAGGGGTGTACTGCACATGCCGAGCTTGGCCATGCCCTCAGAATGCCCTCACGCTTCCAAGTTCAGACATAAAGAGTGGAGCAAACTCTGTTCTGTCTCACGGAAAAAAGAACTTTCTCTGACAACACCTTGGCACCCACCTCCCTGTTTCTGGCCTGGACAGAATGTGAGAACATTCTGCCCTGAGCGCTCACTGTGTACTCAGGAGGCACTTTATGACAAACTGCAACTTGTTCTTGCTTAGATTTTGTTGCTGTTCAAGACTCTCAGTGTTACAGTATGGTGATTACATCACTCGCTTCTGGATTCTAAATGCAGCTTTTCTGTAGGGAAGGAGCTCTGGTCTGATGGACCTGCCTGTCACTTTATTTTGAGGCCTATAGGATAGGCATAGGATCATGGACCAGTTTGGGTTGGAAAGGGCCTTCATGATCATCTCATTCCACCCCCCTGCCACGGGCAGGGACACCTTCCACTAGACCAGGTTGCTCCCAGCCCCGTCCAACCTGGCCTTGGACACTTCCAGGGATCCAGGGGCAGCCACAGCTTCTCTGGCCAACCTGTGCCAGGGCCTGCCCACCCTCACAGACAGCAATGCCTTCCCAATATCCCATCTGTCCCTGCCCTCTGGCAGTGGGAAGCCATTCCCTGTGTCCTGTCCCTCCATCCCTTGTCCCCAGTCCCTCCCCAGCTCTCCTGGAGCCCCTTTAGGCCCTGCAAGGGGCTCTCAGGTCTCCCTGGAGCCTTCTCTTCTCCAGGTGAACCCCCCCAGCTCTCCCAGCCCGGCTCCAGAGCAGAGGGGCTCCAGCCCTGGCAGCATCTCCGTGGCCTCCTCTGGGCTGGCTCCAGCAGCTCCACATCTTTGTTATATTGCAGTCCCAGGGCTGGACACAGGACTCCAGGTGGGGTCTCACCTGTCATGCAGAGGTCAGTGTTTAAAGGACTGTACTGCAATCATACTGAACACATGCAGCTGGGTACCTTCATTGGCTGGCTTCCGATAGGGGCTCCGATGGTTTAGTTTCTCTAGAAATGTTTTGCCTCAGTCTAATAACGGCTTATATTAATCTGGGATTTCTTAAAATACCTTCTTCATCACTCTTAATTTGCAGCATACTTTTGGTTTAACTGTTCCTGTCCTTTGGACTACAGTAAGGGGTTTGAGACCATGGTTATTGAGGACAGGCTAAACATTAGGAAGGAGACCCCCTAGGCCTGGAATGCTGCTCCATGATCCACAGGAGCCTTGACTGCAGTGAAGAACCCTTCCCAGCAACTTGAGAAAGCTACAGCTAGTCAGAAATTTCTGGCAGAAATGTGGGGGTTTTAAATCTGAAAGATTGAGGTGTTTCATTTCTTCTAGCACCTGAGAGACAGTCTTATTTTCCTGTTTATGCTGGACAGTTGGACATTCAGCATCTGATAGAGTGTGTGTGTTTGTGTGGTAGGTTGTTTTGTTTAGGGGTTTTTTTCGTGACTAATCATCCAGAAAGTCTAGAGAAAAGGTCTGGCAGGCTGTCAGACAGTTCTTATCTGGCCAGCACAAAATGATTAAATGTCTTTATCCATTGCATTTTGCAGGATGAGGTTGTGCATTCATTGATTTGTTTGCTTAAATCTCTACTGTGAGTGACCCTCTGCTTAGAATTCCCAGAGTTTCCCAGCCTGGGCTGATTGCCAGCTGACCTGTTCTCTGATTTCAAGATGAGGAAAGATGCTGCCTGGTTTACCAGAGTAACTTGCAGCCAGTAAGGTGATTCAGGTAGTTTAGTTTAGTTGTTTAGTGCGTGGACCAAACCACCACCCTTCATCCAGCTCTGGTTTCTTCATAAAAGGATCCTGCTATGCTGAACATTGCTGCCCTGAATTCTGGGCAAATATAAGAAGAAATCTTACCAAAATTCAGGACATTCTGGTGTTCCCCTGATAGACTGACCAGTGTGCAGGTTATCCCTGGGCTCCTAACACTTTGGGTTTAATGCCCTGTTACTGGAACTTGTAAGTGGTCTCCATCCAATGGTACTTGTATTTTAAGCAGTTATGCAGGTTTTCTTCTTTTCCTGGTAAACAAACTTCACACTTCTTGTCTGCATGGGAGTTCAGTGGTGTTACAAGCTCTGAGATTCCAGCATAGTTTCCTGTTTGGGAGAGATCTAGATTTTGACAGCTGTTGTCTCTGGAAGATTCTACTTTCTATTAGACAAGTGTCACCAGCTCTCAAAGTGGACCAGTCTGTGAGAAAACACGACCCGTTATTCTTCCGCTCTGGATAAGGATATTTTGGGGAGCATTATGCTTATAAATACTCTGTGACCTTAGTCCTTCACTGGCAGCTTCAGCTTTCCAGCTTGCATCAGCTATATTCTCTCCAGTTAAACTCTAAGGACCCTCTAATAACTTTAATAGAGCATCTCTTCTTTCTGGTGTCTTAGGTGTCACAGCCTCTGCCTTAAAGGATAAATTGAGGAGGGAGAAAGCTATCT
Organism: Myiozetetes cayanensis; assembly: GCF_022539395.1. Lineage (NCBI taxonomy): Eukaryota > Metazoa > Chordata > Aves > Passeriformes > Tyrannidae > Myiozetetes > Myiozetetes cayanensis. The sequence goes on along the minus strand of NW_026087631.1, from coordinate 71,993,219 downwards.
TATTTTTCCAAGCTAAAACACCCCTACTCTTGTGTGTTCCTTCTCATTAGACTTGGAAGTGCTTCCTTCTACCTCCCCTCTTAAAGCTAATTGGACATTTCTTTGTACCTCAATTAGCACATCCCTGGTTTCAGACTGCTTTTCTTTCTTACAGTTTTGTGGAGATACGTGGTCAAAACCTTGTGCCATGTTGCAGGAAGCATTAAATATTCAGTCTTTTTACCTGTAATTATCTCCTATCTGAGCAGTGGGTAAAGACTGAGTATGAAATCACAGCCATGGAATATACTTAGATAATACACACGCTTAGAATCGTGGAGTCATTTAGGTTGGAACAGGCCTCTAAAAGATCACAAATTCCAACCACCAACCCAGCACCATCTTCACCACTAAAACACGTCCTCAGGTGCCACGTCCTCACATTTTCTGAACACTTCCAGGGATGATGACTCCACCACTGCCCTGGGCAGCCTGAATTGCAATGAGAATTTCCTTATGGAATTAGTTAATCAGCTACAAGATGACGTGAGCCGCCAGCTCTGTCTGATGCAGGACCTTCCTGTGCCATTTTCTTAGAGACACAGGGAGGATGCTGCTACAATTGGTTGGTCTTTCTCTTGCATTTCCTTAAGTAATGATGAATTACTCTTTTCCAAATCGGATGGAAGTCGAGGGAATGGTGGGCTGCGTAGCTCTGACGTATGCAGGGCTCTGTCCTCCTCTTTGGAAAGAGCCAATTCCAGAACTTGAGTTCCTGCTGGGAGACAGAGCTCACTGAGTGGGGCCTGAGGATAATGCAGGGTGTCTGAACCTCATGGGAGGGCTGGTAATTCTCTTTCTGATGGCGAATTTATAAAGCAGAACGAAGTTCCTAAGGTAGCGTGAGGCCTTCCTGCTGTTGATTGTAGCTTTTCCATCAGCGTGTGGAATTGTTAGGAAAAGGTGGTGGTGTCACTCGCGAAACGTTAAGTGTGTCCTGTCCTTTCTCTGGCAAAACCATCATTTGTTTTCCAGGTGAATTCTTTATTGTGGATGCTGATATCAAGGCGTTCACCCAGCTGACGTTGGACAAGCGCTTCCACAACATCCTGAGCATCCTGAGGCACTGCCACAGGCTGAGAGAAGTCCGTAGCGGAAAACTGGTCCACTACATCATCTGCTAACTCTTCCCATGGTCTGCCTGCCCAAAAGAGAGACCTTCTGTATTTGTGCACCCCTCTCCAGCTCTCTTATTTTCTGAAAGCCAGGAGCGAGGAAAGGGGGGCAGTATCAAATGGCCTCGAGGTATTTGAGATTTGTTTTGAAAAGTTATGGGAAACTGCTTTCTTTTGGTAAGTTTCAAATTCGAACCATAAAGCAAACTGTTTACAGACAGCTTTAATCACATTTTCATGTCAGAACATGAAAGTTAAGTTCTCTGTATATTAATAATTTTCCTTTTGTGCTTATGACTTGGAGATTGTATTAAAGACTCTGGAGCTACTCAAAGGAAGCATTTGTTGTGGTTTTTTTTTTTTTTTTCTTTTAATGCCTCTAACCAATTTCCAGATTTCCTTTTTTTAATATTTCTTATTATTATTCTAATTGTATGCTTTGGAGTTTTTTTGCGTCAGCAGGTTGACTTTTCTTCCTGTGCCATTTACTTTGTGACTGTGTAGCTTTAACTTTGAAAGTTGTGGGGAAGAAGCAAGAAGAGCCTCGGCTGGGCCCAGAGGAACCACGTCCAAGTGAAAAGTGAGCCCTTTCCTTTGTAAGGAGAGGTCCCATGTGTGGAACACTTATGGCAGCCTTGAAAAGGAGCTTGATGATGGGCAAACAAGGCTGGGAGACAGGCATCTGATGTTTTGATTAGAAGTATGATTGGGGAAGATGATCAAGGCCATGTTGGACAGGGCTTGGAGCAACCTGGTCTAGTGGAAGATGTCCCTGCCCATGGCAGGGGCTGAAATGAGGTGGGCTTTAAGGTCCCTTCCAACACAAACCATTCTGGGATCCTGTGAGACCTGTCCTTAATGATTAAAACTCGCTGTTCTCAAAACATTTGAATTTCCTTGCTGAATCAAGATGAAATCATATAATGGTGTTCACCACAATCCAATGGGTGTTTCCTGCTGACAGTGGTTTTTTTATACTTAGGTGGAGGCTGGGATCCTTGGGATTGCTTTTTCCTTCTGTTGGATATTAAAAATCAAAAACCTGGTGATATACAACATAACCTTGGCTTTGCCTGTTCACTGTAAAGTCCTGAGAGTTTCATCAGAAGTTTTTTTTCTGTTCAGGTATCACTGAACAGTTTGGGGTTTTTTATTTTTATTTTCTTAGTGCTTGTTTTGGTCTGGGTCAGTTTGATTGCTGCGTGACTTTTTTTTTACCTCCTCCTTCTGTTTTGTGGTGGGGATTGCAGTTTGTGCTTAATTAGATGTTGTTTAACAGCTTTCAGTCTGTTACTATGGAGTTTTTTAATTTTCTAAACTATTTTCCCTCGGGCATATTCTCGCAAATGTGCTCGTTGTTTTAATTCCCTGTCCTAACAGAACGTTTTCTCTTGTTTTCTTTTGTTTCACTTCTCCCGAGGAGGTCTGCCCATGGGTTGTGGTCACTCACTGTGCCTTTCCACCTTTCTTCCTCCGAAAGTCCGTGCTGACTTTTGAGCTGGGAAAGCCATTCCCAGCCGTCCCAGGGGCTCAGTGAGCTCCTGTCTCTTCTCTTGAGTGAGTTTTTTGGTGTTCCCAAAGCGTTTTGGGGAGAGAACTCCGTGAGTTGCCTCAAAATACGGCTGTTTTCTGCTGTACTTTTACTTATTTCTCTCTGGCCAGTGCTCCCTGTGTCATTCACCAGCAGGCAGTGGGCAGTGAACACCAGTAGGTGTTTGAGGCAGCCCTGCCAGATGGTTTAACGTGGTATTCCTCCCAAATACAGCAGCTTCCCAGCACTGGCTCGTGCTCTGCCAACCAGCTTTGCTGCCATTTCAGCCTCTGGAAACGAGATAGAGCTGAGGAAACACAAACTTGATTGCCTGATGTACAAGGAAGGAATTGTCTTCCCACAGCCTTAATCTGTTTCCTCGGGACACAGCTCAGTTCTTGGCCTCATCCCTGTGAAGAACAGGAGACATGGTTGATGAATATGTATCTGGTGAGCAAGGTTACCTCCTGGCCTGGTCTAGGTGAAACAGGGAGCCCAGTGTCGGCAGTGATTTGATGTGGTGAACGTCTTGGGCAGAGATGAAAGAGGCGTCTGTTAAATCTGGCCTTGTTGGTCCAAAATCAAACTGACTCCTCTTGCCTTGTGCACGGCGTGTGGGTTGTGGAGTGGGAGAGATGCTGTTTGACAGCGAGACAGCAACGTTGCTCAAGCCTGGCAGGAGCAGGACTGATGAGCCACGGGACTGTGCTGTCTGGGAGAGGAAAGGCCTCACACATCCCAGGGGACCTGGGTTTTGTGCCTCTGAAAAGTTGTGTCAAAACCAAGCTGCTTTCTTAAAATCCTCTTTGTTCCTGTTGCTTTGCTGTTTTGTTGGTTAAAAATAATTTTAAGAAAAAAAAAAAAGGCATTTCTTCTTTCTCCTTAATTCTTCTTTTGAAGGGGAACTAATGGAAATAATTATCTGTTGAAATCAATGCTCAGAGCGCTGGCACCCCTGAGTATTTAGCGCTGCATGTTGTTTCAGGCGGCAGTGATTTCCATCTGTGAGAGCACATGTTCCCTTTCATAGTAGCCATGAGGAGGAAGAGAAAAGGAGCATTTCCTGTCATTCACAGGTCTTTGCTTACAGGGAGCTAATACTGAGCAGAGTAACTGAGTAAAGGAACTGGGTGGTAAAGAAAGTAATTGATGTCGAGGTCCTTGACAGGGGAGCCTCCCAGCTGAGAAAGGTTTCTCTCCCCTACGTGATTTTATCAGATGACCATCTGAATTGTTCTCTTAATTTAAAAATCTTAAAGCCTTTTTTCCTAGGATGGTGCTTGCTATGCCTCATGGGACTGAGTAATCCAGACAAAACCACAGGGATTGCAGTCACAGGTCTGCTTGCCTTCCCGAGCCTGTGAAATTTGGAGTCTTTGTGTGTCACAGACAAGATGATATATATTTAAGCAGCTTAATATCCTCATAATTAGCTTTAAATGCTAACCCTTTTCCATGGCAAAGCACAGAAACAATGGTGCTTGCTAATTAAATGGTTGATTTTTTAATTTTTTTTTTTCTGTCACACAGAATTTTCTGGGAATTGGGATGCAATTAAAATGCAGAAAAACTTGTTTAAGCAGAACAGCTTTAAAAATGGTTGGGTTTGTGTATAGGCAGAGGCAATTAAGTATTTTATATGTAAAGACAGAAACGTGGAACAAGTTTATCCCTACATGTGTTGCTTTCAAAGCTGAATAAAACTCAGTATTTTGCAAAGCTTTAGTTGAAACCAGATAATTGTATTTGCACTTTGATGTATCAGGTCGTAGCCTCACCTTCCTCAGATGGAGAACTGCACCAGAAAACTGGTTTTCCCATTTCCTCAATTCTCCATGGATTTACTCAACGCAGATAAACCAGTGGAATATCACAGGGTGGAATAGCAACACAATGGCTTTAATTTTTTTGCTATCCCAGTTCAGTAGTGCATCTTATTTAATTGATGTGAGATTAATAAGTGATGATGAGTCCAGGCCTTTATGTCACTTTGTGAACTGAAGCTGCTTGGGCTCTCCTGGCTTTAATTTAAGGCTGTTTCATGATCAGTGTAACTTCTGTGGATTGGTCCATTCCGCGGTTTGCCTTTTTTCCTTTGTTACTTTCCTTTTTCCCAGATTTCAGGGCGAATTTGTTCCCACCTACCTCTCTGTGCTGGCCAGCCTCAACTCACTCAGCCCTGCTGATGCAGCTTCTCCTGCCCTGTGCTGAGCGGCAGCGTTTCAATTATGAGCTAATGTTTTACGTTTGGCATTTATGCAGCAGCTGAGAAACCTAAATAATTTAATTTCCCTGTGGCCCAAGCAGGCCAGGAGTTGGATGAGCTTCTTCACGGACATGAGCCGTGCTGGCTTGAAGGATTTTCTGGCATAGTAGTCCCTACCTGTGGGCTCATTCCTCGATAGAAACTGCCCCACTAATCATCAATAATTCAGCTGTGGCTCAGCACATCAGATTAACCTTTGGGAATGCTCTGGGGTTGCTGCTCCCTGCAACCTTTGCTTTTAAAGCAGCAAAATTATTCGTTCAGAGGATAACCTTGCTTCTGGAAGGCTCATTTTGGGGTGGTGGCAGTGACTCAACGTGGCTTGGTTGTTGTGCAAGTCTGAGATTTATTCAAATGTTTGATTTAATAATCCATATTTCCCTCTTTGTTTTAATAGTCTGGGGGTTTTTTGTGATGCCTTCAGCCATGTCACAGCTGCGTGGGAATGTCAGGAATACTGACAGGGTTGCTACAATACACACTATGGCAGCATAAGGGTGTTAAATCCCTGTCTAGTTACTCATGGGTGATATCTGGGTGTCCCTTTCTTCTCAGTTACAGCTGGATGTGATGGATTATCCACAGGTTCAAGGTGCTGTGTTGGTGAATTTTGTTAAAATCCAATTTCCAGACATCCCTGCTTCATGCATCTAAATGCTGCCTCCCCTTCTCCTTGTGCCAGTCCTGGGGTGATGACAGGCAGAGATATCCACGGAAGCAGAAACTGGGGAAGGTTGGGAATGGGCTGGCTGGCAGTGGTAGGTCATAGGAGACCTGATGGTCACAGCAGAGCGCAGGTTAAAGTAGCAATCCATTCTTGAAGCTATTGCAAAGTAAGCCAATAAATACATATAAAACCTGAGTTTACCAAGTTCTTATGTTAGAAATGGAAAGCAGTCAGTCTACCTACCAACCACAGGCGTGGACTCAGCTTGGAGCCTTTCTCTGTGAGGTCCTGGTTGCCTGTTAGGGCTGATTAAAGAGAAGCCAGAAGCTGGAAGTGAGGATGACTATGAAGGTGTGATGAAAGGGAATTTGGGTTACTTAATGTAGAAAGAGATGTGGAACCTTTAACAGTGGGTTCAAGTTATTCCTCGTGGAGCTTGAGGGTGATAAAACATGGGAGTGATGCACAACCACTGGAGTGGGCTGTGCTCGAGCCTGGAGCAAGACCTCAAAGAAGTCATCACCCATCCTCTCAGACATGTGATCTCAGAGTCTGCTAGTTCAGGCTGATTGTTCCTTGAATGGGCTTGTTCCTCCTTTGTAGTGGCAGCAGCATTCTGGACGTCCTGCCCTTCCCTCTGCCAGATCTCGGGAATAATTGCGAAGGGAGAGAAGGACCCATTAACCTTCACCGTCTGTCTCCTCTCGGTGTGATCCAGTTGGTGTTTGCCTTGATGGTGATAATTACACAGAAGTATGTAATTGCAAGACAAATGTTTAATTAAGAGCAGGTTTGTTGCTTGTCTCTTGTCTGCTTCCATCTGGGAAGAGTGTGGTTGTGCCGGTCTTCTTGGCAGCCTGGATCGGACGGGGCCTGACTGCACCCTTGCAGAAGAGTCAGGAGATAAATGCAGCTAAAAGACTAATGGGACCCTTCATTCCCTGCTGATACCATGAGAGCTTCTAACTTCTAAGTAATACTTTGCCCAAAGCTCACACTTTTTGGTGACACCCACTGTGGATAAGCCAGGTTTATTTTATTAAAATACATAATTTTGGGGTGGTGTGTCCTGACGGGTCAGGTGCCTTGAAAAGAAAACTGCTCTTCTGGATGATGTAGTTATCTGCCTCCAGATGAACTTAAATCAAAATGACATTTTCTAGCTCTTCAGCAATGCCCAGTAATGTATTCCTGCAATATCCTAGGAGTCAGAAAGCTTTTAAACCCAAAAAACCTTAGGTTGCAAAGGCTCCATGTTTAAGCATGTCTGAATAAATTGGTTGTAAATTCTCAGCCTGTGCTGCCTCTTGGGAAGACTCATCAAGGTGAAGGTGGCCCTGTAACCTGACTGCACAGGGAATTGGCATTAAAATATTCCTCTTCTCATTGCTGTCAAGTGCAGGGGGTGTTGGGGGCAGAGCTGCCTCCCTGCCTTTCAGTAACAGCAGCGAGCATCAGCTGCTGAAATAATTTAAATATCTTTTCCCTCTGGGAAATCACATTGATCTTAATAGGGTTTTTTAATTAAATAATATGCTGACTGTTACAAGCTGGGAATGTGTTGATTTTTTTGTGTGTTTATTATTTGCAGCAGCGTTTCCTTCTGGTTGTCACTGGGTTTGCTTAAGGAGGGAAAGGCTCAGGATTGCTTCCCACTGGGAAACAGCCCCAGGACCTGCCCACAGGCTGCAGCCAGGAGGATGGGATGTGGGAATATGTGTATGAGCAGCTGGAGAAGTGTTAACCCTGCAGTGAATTGCTGGAAGGTCTTGCCACAGGATACGTCCCAAACCCAGTGCCAGCGCTCTCCTGGTGAACCAGCTCCACTGAGCTCCTCACTTCTCCCCTCCAGGCAACTGGGAAATTAGGAAATGGCTGGAGTTTCACCGTTCCTTTCCCCTGCTGATAATGAAGTGGGTAATTAGGCAGAACAGCAGCGATTTCACTGATTCTTTGGAAGCTGATGAACACGAAAACCGGCCTGTTTCGCCCCGCGCTGGTGAATCCCAGCTGTGAACCGCCCCCACGCTCCATGGGCAGGGCTGAACGCTGGTGCTGTGGGGCAGAGGCTGGGAGGTGCCATGGCAACATCTCAGGCAGGAGCTGGTTGGGTATGAATGCACATGCACGTGCCAATTAAAATTTAAACAGCCTCCCATGCGAGGAGTGAGCCCGTGCCGCGGGACCCCGGGTGTATGAATAAAATATGAGTGCTGAAGGGATGTCTGTGCTGGTGGGCACCCGGCTCTGAGGCTCCTCCATCCCTGCCTGGCTCCCTGGCTGCTTGTCCTTCCCTCCTTGGGATGGGTTTGGAGGTTTTGAGATGCTCTGGCTGCTGCATCACCCGTGACGTGCTCATGGGGCTTCTACCTGCCTTGGGATGAGCTGAGCTCTCTGTCAAGTGCCTGCATGAGACCCTCGGCATTTCCCACCCCTGAATTGCCACAATGGACTTGAAGTTATCAATATTTTTGTGCTGCAACATGAACCAGGAGGGGTTGTCTTGTGTTTATGCCTTGATGATAGTGTCTGGAGTGGTTCCTAAGCGTGGCTTACTAGTATTATCCCAACTGTACAGAAGAAAGATGAGTTGCCAGGGCATTGAAGTGCTTCCCATGGCCACACTGCAAGCTGATGGTTAAGACTGCAGCACAAAATGCTTCATCCCTGGCTTCCATCTTCCCGTGCTCCCCCGAGCTTTCACCTGGCAAACCTCTTTCCAAGGAGGGATGCTTTTTGTTCCTTGACTTGTCAAGCTCCACATTAAAACCCCCCAGCTTCACCTCTGCCCCTTCAACTTAGGAAGTCCTCATGTTTCAGCCTTAACAGAAGGAAAACCTACCCCAATATCCAGCTTAAAACCAGCCATGGGTGAGAAAAACCTCTTGTCCTTGTGCCTGGCCTTGGAGGCTCCTTAGTGCGAGCTCAGGCCCCACATTTCTCCCTGTTCTCCAAGCCAGCCCTGCTCTCCTTCTTTGCCTTGTCTCCTCAGCCAGGGATGCTGCTGCCAGAAATGGTCAGGAATCTGCCTTCCCACTCTGCTCCGTGGGATTTGGTGGCCCCATTTGTAGGACCAAGCATTACAAACCCGACTCATCATGAAGGGCACCAGGCTGAAAGTGAATCTTTCACCAGCATTGTTCGGTTACCAGTGGTGTGGTTTGCATTAATTCTGGTCCTTATCCGAGCACACAGGATGTGCATTTCCTGTGATTCTGGGGTTTTCTCTGTGTTTGGACAGTTTTCCTGGTGATGGTTCACTGGGGCTCTGAGGTGCTCGTGCCCAGAAGTGGGCAAGAAATGGAAAACAGGGAAAAAGTGAGAAATTTCACTATCTCTGTGACTCCCTGCCTCCACATCCCGTGCAGATGCTGCTGCGGGGGCTCTTCCCCATGTGTAGCCACGTCTGTGTTTCTCCCACCTGCACTTCAGATTCACTCCCTTGCAGGTTGTTTTTCAGCCTGATAATAACTTCTTTTTTTTTTTTTATTAACCTTGGGAAGCTCACCTGGAAACAGAACACAGGAGAGATGCTCTGCAAAACATTATCAGAAGCGTAAGAAAACAGCAGAACAGCCTTTTGCTCAAAGCTGGAAGCACGCAGTGCAGAGGCGGGGGGGGGCATGCAATTCTGCAGGGCTTTGTAAAGCCAACTTTTGGAGCAGATCAAGCTTAAAACGCAGGTTTTGGAAGGCTTTGCTCAGCTCACCACTGCTGTGAGCTGTTTTGATGCTGGTTTCGATATCTCCCTTCATCTGCCTTCAGCTGGGGTGTTTTCATCCAGTCAAAGCTGAGGTCGAGGCTTCCCAGCAGTGCAGGGAGAAGCTAGGCTGCCTTGCACGAAGGATGGGGAGCCCTTGCAGAGAATTCTTCTCTTGGTGGCTGGGGAAGACAATTCCTATTTTTTCCACCTCTACGAAACACCACTTCAGGACACAAAGAGCGCAGAGGGAGGCCACAAAGGTGGCTCAAGCAGCACTTCTTAAACTTTGCTTTCCCCTGGCTTTATCTCCAGTCGTCTAACCCTGGTGGGGGGTGACACAAAAGATCTACCAAGGGTTTTCTTCACCCCAAAAGCAGCGAGGAAAGGGGCTGAAGCTCTGGCTTCTCTCTGCACCCACACCTGGGAGGGTGGTGGTGGCAGTGCTGGCCACAGGGGCAGTTCTTGCAAAGATGGTGAATCCAAATTATTCCTATTTTCTGACCTCAGATGCAGGCAACTGAAATTCCATTGACCACAAAAAGGGTGCTTAGAAGCCTCCTGCTGAACCACTTCATTTCAAAAATGCACCATTGCATCAAACCTTTCCCTGGTCCAGCCACTTAAGGGATCTTTCTTTCTTGTTGTGATCACCAAATCCTCTGTGCTCTGACCCACAAGGGTGTCCTGGGCTTCCAGGCCCTCAGTTCCTCTGGATTTTTGGCTCCATATGTGTGCCCACAGCAGCCATCAGAAATCTGGCCTGTATTTCAAGGAATCTTTATTCTCTAAAGCCTTAATTAATTTTCTTTATCCTTGCTAGGCCTCATATCACTTGAATGGCTTGCTTATGTGAACCAGCTTGATTAATAGCAGCACCCAGACACAAAGTTCCTCAGCTTGTTCATCTCTTCCTTGGGAGCATTTCCAGTCTTTTATTGTCCTTTGTGAGGCCAGGATTTAATCTGAGATGGTCGAAGCAGCAATGCACACATAGACAATATACAAAGAACTCATGGTGCTCCTCAGTTGATGGGATAAAATTTCCCTGGTTGAAAACATCATATTAGGGGTTAATCTGCTGCACACAGAGGTCTCTGAAATCCTTCAGTGCCCTCCTCCTCCTCCTCATGCCTTGTCATCGATACTGTGGCCTTTAGTGACAGCGATGCTGAGGTTTGGGAATTGCCCTGCTGGGGAGGCTCACAAATCCTCCTCAGAGCCACCAAGACTCTGCCCAGAGCAGGTTTTGCCTCTGGCCTGGCAGAGGTCGAGCATCATCTGCTGCTGCTGCCCTGCCCAGGCTCCACTTGCTGAGAAAGGACTGGCTCCAGCAGAAACTCCGGCTGCTGTAGTCTCCAGAGACCAAAAGCTATGGTTGGCACCCATGGCCCAGCTGGTTATTCTGGTTTTGTTCTTCAGCTGGAAATGTCTTGCAAGCTTGGAAGGACCAGCGAGGTTAAACCAGCAGCTGAGAAGCCTCCAGGGCTCTGAGGCACGTCCATGTGAGCTGGGGCTGCTGCTTCCTTCGACTCACACAGAAACAGCCTTGGCTGACCCAGGCTCTCTTCCAGGGATGAACCCTGTCCCAGTGGGATCAAACAGTCCTTGCCTTTTCCTGGGGACCACCAAGAGGAAAAACATGGACATGGGAGCTGAGGGGTGGAGCCCTAAGACCAACTTTGCCCCCAGGACAGTGAAACCTTTGCCTGCAGCCACCTAAGAAAGAAGAGGATGGGAGAAACAGTCCACACGTCCCACTCAGCAATGGCATGCCTACTATCACCCTGTGATCAGTGAGGACACAGCGCTTGCTGGCTTATTCCAAGGCACAAAAGCAGTGTCTGGAGCCCACCTGGAGTTGTGGGCAGGGGGAGTGAGCAGTTGTTTCTGTGTCCCTTTTGGGCAACTCCTCCAGCAAAATCCAGCTGCAGGGACCTGTGAGGCTGGAGGTGATGGGGACAGTGGAGTGGAGACCCTCAGCTTCCCTGCCCTGCCCTCTGCACCCTGCCTGATTCTGGGGCTCCAGGCCCTGTCTGCATACCTCCGGTGATGACCACGTCTCGCCAGACTTGCCCAGCTCCACATGGGGAGGAGACCCGGCCGGCGGGGAAGGGCAGGCTCACAGCTCTGTAGTCGTTAGCACCTCATCAGCAGCCAAATCGTCCCATGCTGCTGGTGCCCCGGAGCCTGTGATTCCGGTGGTGCCGCTGATTGCTTCCCACACCCCATCCCGGGGCTGTGTGGTGTCCCACTCCCCAGGGGAAGGTTGCTCCTAGGATTTGTAGATGCTCGTGGTCGAGAGGAATGACAGATGCCAGAGGGTGTGCAAAAACTCACGAAGCTTTGTTAGTAAATTACACACCTGGCCTTGAAGTTGGTGTGTTGGTCCCTGTGCTCCCAGTATAAGCACATGGCAGTGGGTTTGGATAAAGGGGTGGGGAGAAAGGGAAGAGAGAAGGAAAAATAAAAAAAAAAAAAAGAAAGAAGAAAAGAAATCACCAGTCCTGGTTCTAGAGTTGGTCCAGCTGATAGCATAGCCAGGGTCCTGGCAGTGCCTCCCAGGCTTCTTAGGGACACCTCTTATAGGTGAGTTTTCCCCTCCCTGCAGAGAGGTTTCTCACTTTCCAGGCAAATTAATTCTCATGTGCAGTCTTTTCTTTCAGACCTTTCTGGAAGGGGTTCAGAGGCTTTCAGTGTCTGGATCCCCCTACAGTCCATGCCCGTTTCTCCAGCTCATTCCTGTCCCTGCCATCTGCAGAACAAGGACGTTCATCCCATAAAATTGCTGCCCTTCCTCCATATGGCCCCTTCTCCAGCCACATCCTGGTCTTCCTCACAGCATGTTATTCCCGACCGTGCTTGGCTGGCTCCACAGCCATCTGGCTGTCGGTGTTTGGGGCATGCACATTATCCCCTTCTGGGACTCTACATTTTGCCCAGGGGCTGTTGCTGAGGGCACACTGGAGCCTGTAATACCATGTGTGATAAGGCAAAATGCTGTTAGAGGGACAGTTTGAGAAATTTGGGGCTAAACAAGTGTCTTACGAGCTGTTCTGCCCCGAACAGCCATGCTGCTGTCATAAGCAGTAGATGTAGGATATTTTCCATTTTCCCAGCTTGAGGTGGAAGAGAGCAGCTCTGCATCGCTGCCAGCCTTGCCCTTGTGAACTCCCAGCTTAAGAGCCTCTAGAAAAGGAACAGAAGTATGAATTAAAAGCTCATTCCCCAAACTACCTTGGGCGTTATCTCAAACGTGCTCCCTGTGTGACATCCACGTGTTGCTCCCAGATAAACTCTGTTGGGCCAGGAGACTTCTCTGCAAGGGGTTTGTCATCAGCACTGGCTCCTTTGTATTCCCAGCTCCGGAGTGTTTGGGGTTGAGTTTGTATATTCAAGTTAGCCCCATGCAGATAAATACTGCCCAGCTTCAGTGTGTCATGGGATCGGAGAGGCTGGGATGTCGGACAACTTCCATACTTCCAAAACACATTTTTAAGCTTAAAACCACTTCAATTAGAACAGGCAAAGCAGAGAAATGGCCAGCCTTGGGGGGGTGGGGGTGGGGAAGGGGGAGATAATTATTTTGCTGTGCACTTGGCCTTGGCGATTTCTCATGTTGGAATATTCCCAAGGTGTTTGATCTAAAGCACAAAAGGCTGGGGGATGCCTCAGCTGGGCTGGTTTTGGAGGAGATAACATCTGCTGGCACAGACAGCACAGCCTTCCCAAACCAGGCTGCTGAAGGTGACTGGAGAACTTTGCTTGCACATGTTCAAACAGCTCCTTCATTATTACCATCCATCAATCCCTCCGTCCTAGGCCAGTCCCTTGGACACCCACTGAGCCATCCCACTTAATTGGGACCTCGGGGAAGCAGTTCCCATTCTGAAGCTTGCTCCATTTTAATTAATGGGTAAAAAAAAAAAACTATGAATAAATAGGAAGACCATGACTAACTCCCATTTTTATTTCTCTTCTGCTTCCCATGCTTATCCCAGGTAATTTGCAGCAAAGCTTTAAGAAAGCCCATGCAAGGGATAGCCTGGCTGCTTGTTTTCTGCAGGTTTGGTCCTGCAAAGGAACAGGAATGCAAATGCTGGGAGCTGGGAAAGCACATGAATACCCAGGTGAGCAGGTCAGTTGTTGCTGGGATAACTCCTCTGTTAAAGCTAAGCTGGGATTTGCTCCAAAGGCTGGGGGAACAGCAGTGGTGGTGTTTAATCTGGGCATCATCTGGATTTGGCATGCTGGGGACAGCCACTGCAAAAGAAAGGCATCTGCTTTTAGGAAAAAAAAAAAAAAACAAACACCAAAACAAAACAAAACAAAACAAAACCACCAGTTTTAAAGTAATTCTGTTGGTTTTCTTCCTTGTGGCTGGATTTCTGCTGAGGGTACAATGAGGAATGCAGCTGATCCGGGCACCTGTATCCAAAATGGGATAGTGCTGTAGACCCTGCGTGGTGCCTTCCTGGGGTGCTCGGGCTCCCCTTGCCCTTTACAGCTTTGGTGTCCATGGCTAAACCAGCAGCACTGGGGGCTATGAGCAGGCAGAGGCTGTGCTTTTAATTAGGACCTTTATTAACAATAAATGGCAAGTGGGGAAGGAGGCTGGGCAGGGAAAGGGAGGGCACACTGCTGCCAGCACCAGGAAACTGTCTCTGGGGTGGGAGAGGAACTGGGAAGAACCACGGCAAAATTTGGTCTCTCTAAGGCCTTTCCTGGAGCCTCCAGAATGTGGAACTCAGAGTCATCTCATCTCAGGGGTCTCCTGCCTCCCCTCACGGATGTTCTCGGTGTGTAAAGACTGGTTATAGGGCACGTAAAAAAATAATAGCATGAGGTGAAAAACAGTGGGAAATGTGGGTGGGCAGAGAATGGCTGCTCCAGCAGCATCCTCCCCCCGTGCCAGGGTGTTTTGACAAGCTCGTTCCCAAGGATTTACAAAGGTGGCTGCCTATGACACGAGAGAGGCTTCATCTTTTTCCTTTGCTTTGGCAGTTTTAGGTCAGTTTAATAAAACACAAGGAAAAAGGAAACCTTCAAGGAAGTTGGTGCCAAGCTGGTGACAGTTTGGGAAATCAAAAGCTTTGCTCTTGACTAGCTTTGCTGCCAGTGAGGTGGAAGGAGCAGCCTGGGATCCCTCACAGCTGGTGAGTGGCGTTGGTCACTGCTCTTGCCCCACTTTGGCGGTGGGTGGGTGCTCTGACACCTGCATTAAATCAAATGTGATGCAGGAAGATGGAGGAAGGAGTGAATAAGCTTATTTCAGGATGCCAGGAGGGTGCTGAGGCCTGGGTGCAGCTGTGAGGACAGCGAGGAGAGCAGCAGGGACAGGCTGTGTGGGCACAAGGTGGTGAACAAGCATTTGCAGAAAATAGGAAGTAGGTGGGATGTGCTGCTGGCATCACTTTCATCACACAGCCCCAATCCCAGGAACTCCATGTCTGGACATCCAATCTGCTCACCGTTCCACTGTTCTTCACACCAGCTGCTCCATACCGTCCTCTGCCACATTATCCAGCCCTGGATTTAGCACAGCTCCAAAGCATCTCCGACCCTTCTCCTTCCATGTAACTTCCCGTTCCTCGGAGAGCACTGGATTTGCTGGCAGGGCCGAGCGTAATACTTCACTTGGTGCCTGACAGATTTTGTGCTCTGACATTTCCCCCTTTCAAGCACGCCCATTTCCAAGAGGCAGACCCTGTTATGGGCTGTTTCCCTCGTGGACAACTCACTGGTGTGCCTTGGCTTGTGCCCTGGTGCTCAGCAATGGCCTGTGCCCAGAGCCAGGGTCTCAATCCTGCTGTGAGCAGGGCACACAACCAGCTTCATGCGCAGCCAGCTTTGCTACACCAGAATAAAGCAGAGCCAGGGCTGCAGCTGCACCTCCTTCCTTCTGAGATTTAAACTCAGGCCCTCGACCTCTGTTTGGGGTTCTAAAGTTAGGGGAAAAGGAGGAAGGTGTGATGCCTGCACCAAAGAGCCCGTTTCTGGTCGTGATGTCCTCGGGTGCAGTGGGAAGGGGAAGGGCATTGTGCACCAGCAGTGGTGGTGCAGCACCACAGCGTGATGGGTACAGGTGTGGGGGGCTGCTCCATTCCACGCACGTGTCCCCACCAGCCAGGATTTACCTTCCCAGCTGCTCTGTAGACCTCAATATTTAAGTACTGATTTGATTTATAGCACTTTGGGGAGAAATCAGAGAGTGCATGAAGGATTGAACAGCGCACATGGCGAGACAGAGTGGTTTCATTTCCCCAGACTGACACTCACAGCACTTTCCTGTCCTGCTGTTTTTAATTTCCACTTTATTTTTGTACATTAATACTACTCTGGGGCAGTTGATCACACATTACTGTCACACACTCCCCTGGAGAATTCATCTTTTCCTGGTGGCATCAGTGCAAATGCAGAGTAATTTCAGAGGAGTGACTAACCCAGGGCTAACGAGAAAGGACCACTCCAGTGGTGCCCTACACCAGTGTGTAAACCACCACTGAGGCTGCACTGGAGCTCTGCTAAGCGACGCACATCTTAGTAACAGGAGGGGAAAGAAAAGTATATTCATTGTTAAATGGCATTTTTGTTAGGTGCGGTAGAAATATAAACTGACCTTTACAAAGGTTTGAATGGGAAACATGGACATGGGAGGCTAGTTCTGGTCCAACCATCCATCAGCCTCTCCTCTGTTGGTATTTCTCTGTGTCCTTTTCTCTGCATGAAGGGTTAGGAAGTCAAAGGAGCTTTTTAAATATTTTATACTGTCCTTTCAGTTTTTTTCGGCCTCTGTTTAGAGAGCTGTTCACTCAGTACAGTTTGGGGTGAGGCAATGACTAAGGCACACGCTGTACCCGGCTCTCTGGGTAGTTCTGTGCGGCTGCTCAGCTGGGCTGAAATCACAGAAACATTTGGGTTGGAAAAGCCCTCTAAGACCATCAAGTCCAATCACTCCCCCAGCACTGCCAAGGCCACCACCAACCCGTGTTCCCCAAGTGCCGCATCCACACGGCTTTTAAAAACCCCTCCAGGGCTGGGGACTCCAACACTGCCCTGGGCAGCCTGTCCAGTGCCTGACCACTCTTTCCATGCAGAAGTTTTCCCAACACATAACCTGAACCCCCCCTGGCACAGCTGGAGGCCGTTCCCTCTCCTCCTGTCCCTTGTTCCTTGGGAGCAGAGCCCGACCCTCCCCGGCTTCCCCCTCCTGTCAGGGATTGCAGAGCCAGAAGGTCCCTCCTGAGACTCCTTTTCTCCAGGCTGAGCCCCCCCAGCTCCCTCAGCCGCTCCTGCTGCTCCAGCCCCTTCCCCAGCTCCGTTCCCTTCCCTGCACACGCTCCAGACCCTCAAGATCTTTCCTGAAGTGGCAGGGGGTTTGGGTGTTTGGGTTCTTCCATCCCAGCTGAACAGAACAAGTGGGACCTTGGGTGAGAAGCAGGAGAGAGACGATCTCAGGGGTGTGTTTGCCACCCTGGGATCCGTAAAGAGCTTGGACAACCACTCCACTGACTGCTTCAATCTGCTGACAAGGGGGTCCAGCCTGGGTGAGGTCATTCTCCGTGGGCTCCCATCTGTCCTGGCCCCACATCCCCCACAGCTCCCCTCGCTCAGCCGTGCCAGTTGCGCGCTGCTCCTGGAACGCTGGGATTTTGTTTACTACTCACCAATTTATTCCATTTTCAGTGTAAAATATAAAAAGTACGTGGGTTATAGCATCATAATTCACAGCCTGCTGATTAATAATACAGCTGACGGAACGAAATTGGGCTGCAAGCTCAAAGTGCTGAGGAAAGCTGGAATTTGGAGAGCAGTGTGCGTGTGTGGGGTAGGCAGCCTGCAGCCAGGAGAGGAGACTGCTGAGGCCAGAAACACTGCTTTCTGTTTTGCTGCCTCACACACAAAACCTGACTGTCACATCACCTTTGCCCTACCCCACCACACAACCTTCCATCCTTAGAGATGGTCAGGACTCGGCTGGAAAACTCTGTGAGGCAGAGGAGAGCAATTCCCAAGCGTTCCCCATCTGTGCAGAAGGAGGAAGGCAGCCCACAAAGTGTCAATTTCTGAAAGCACAATTTTTCCCCTGTGAGTCCTGTGATGCCCCCAAAGCCCAGCAGCCGGCCTTAGCACCTCTGGAAATGTGGCCAGTTTTACACCAGCTCATTTTACGGAATTAATTACAAAAATGAGAGTATTCTCTCTGCCTGTTGTGTCTGGGCCTGTGAAAGCATTAAGGATTCATCCCAGGCTGTGCTACCACAGGTCACTTGTAGGACAGCTACCAGCACTTTGCACCGTGTTCCAAGGGCTGACAAAATACCAGGGATGTGTCTGGAAAAGGTGGTGCTACGGGTGTTGAGGAGGGTGTGCTGAATGTACCCACTGGGAAATGACAGCGCTGGGCCGACTCGTGCCACTTCACGGGCGCTGACGAGTTCAGATCTGGCAGGGGATTTCTGAAACTCACTCGTGCTGAGGCGCTCGGGTCCTGTTCATTTCAGCAGCCAATGATTAAACTCCCTGAATATACTGGATAAGTCCTGTAATGGGAGACAGGGTAATATTATGCAAGACAAACATTTTGCAGTGGGTGTAACAGCATCTTCATGCGAGTGTGGTTAAATCCATCCCCAGACAGGGTCTAAGCCCCCCAGCAGAGTCTGAATTTCACCACCGTGCATTTTGGCTTCTCTGCCTGTGAGAGGGGTGAATTTCAGGCTCCAAATAAAACGCCGCACATGGTGTGATCAGACAATAAAAATGCTACCTCTGCCAGTGACAATTAGCATGGGAAGTGGAGACAGCAGAGAGAAGCACCCTCTTCCTGAAAACATCCAATAGTCCATGGCTGCAGCGGGAAGGCTGAATTACCGGGGTTCAGGCAGGACCAGTCTACACATCCCTACGTTTACCTTATCTGTGCTAGTGGCTGTCTTGCACAGGGAAGGGAGAGAGCCTGGGTTAAAAACCACACTGTGCCAGGGTGAAAAAAAAGAGATTTTTACAGCTCCAATTACTGGCACACACTTCAGGCACCAGCGCCGCCTGCTTTGATCAAGTGCGCCGGGTCCCTCCTCACCAATCACCAGGAAATTGATGTAAACACTCAGGCAGGTTTTTTTGAGAGCTTTGCTTCCCCCCGCTTAAAAAGAGACACAATTCCTTATGCTTGAGGGTGCAGCAAGGCCCGTGATTATCTGTTCAGGCTCCGCAGTGTTTAATTGAGTCGCTTATCATTTTATCATCCTGTCTCTCTTCATCCTGCTTGGAATCGTGCACGTGGCACCCACCTCACGCCAGAGAGAGCAGCTCCCGCCTCCATGAGAGTGATGGCACAGCTTCCTCATGAGGGAAAGAGCAGGGGCAGGCACTGAGCTCTTCTCTGTGTGACTGGTGACAGGACCCCAGGGAATGGCCTGAAGTTGTGTCAGGGGAGGTTTAGGTTGGGTATTAGAAACCCCCAGAGGGTGGTTGGGCACTGAACAGGCTCCCCAGGGCAGTGGGCACAGCACCAAGGCTGACAGAATTCAAGAACTGTTTGAGAAATACTCTCAGGTACACAGTGTGACCCTTGGGGATGGTCCTGTCCAGGGCCAGGAGTTGGACTTGGTGATCCTTGTGGGTCCCCTTCCAACTCGGCACATTCTGTAATTCCAAACACTCCCACAGGTGCCAAAACCTGCAGTTCATGGCACAGGTTGAGTTGCTCTGACACAATGCTTCACAATGATGAGGAGCAAACCACAGCAGCCTGCAGTTACTGCCTTTAATCATCCTGTTTGCAACAGAGCCCCTTTGCCCAGTCGGTGTTTGAAACTGATCCTGCCACACTGTCCTGAGCTTGTTGCTAGGCTGGTGTGGGAGACACTCCACAATGCTGCTCGTGGCACTGCCAGGGTTTGTTGTTCTTGCTGTGCCAGGGACAACTGCCAAGGTCCTGTGAGGTGCTGAGCAGTGCCCTGGTTTTTTGAAGCGCCAGAAATATCCAGTCTCTTCACCCAAACCAAACTCATATCAACCAAACCAGTGCCCAGCCTTGGAAAGAAAATATAAAAATGTGTTTATGTGCTATGATTACTAATTGAAAGAGGGAATAATAGAATCACAGGCTGGTTTGGGTTGGAAGGGGACCCTGTTCCACCACCCTGCCATGGGCAGGGACACCTTCCAGTATCCCAGGTAGCTCCAAGCCCCGTCCAACCTGGCCTTCAACACTTCCAGGGATGGAGCAGCCACAGCTTCTCTGGGCAACCTCAGCCAGGGGCCTCATTACCCTCAGAGGGAAGAATTGTTTCCTAATATCCAGCCTAAACCTACTCTCCTTCAGTTTGAACCATTCCCCCTTGTCCTGTCACTCTTGCATGTGCTCTTGTAAATAGTCTTGCCTGATCTTTCCTGTAAGTTCCCTTCAGGTGACTGGAAGGCCACAATTAGGTCACCCTGAATCCTCTTGTCTGAGCTGAACAATCCCAATTCTCTCAGCCTTTCCTCCATCCCTCTGATCAACTTGGTGGCCTCCTCTGGACTCGCTCCAGAAATCCCTGGCCTACTTGTTAAAACGTTAACAGCGTATGGCAGTGCCAAAAAAACCTCCTTGAGAGCGAAGGGTTCAGGCTGTGGAGGGAAAGCCCTCAAATGCCCGGCTCACTTACAGCCAGCGTGGATGCAGAGAGTGCTCCCACAGCACGGGGTCTGTGTGGCTCAGCCTCACCCCACAGCCCGGGTGGTGAGTTATTTTCTGTTCCCACACAGCACTTTGCACCTTGTTGGGCCATTCCAGCGGTGGAAACCTCTCTGCCGAACACCAGACCAGGACCCCTGAGTCGGAGCCAGGGGTGTCACCACGTGGTTTGCTGTACTGAAACCTTGAACCACGATGCCAGAACAACAGTCCTGTTGGAGAACACCTTTGCCCAAACATTCCTGTTGTCCCACACCGAGCTCTTGCCCATCCAGGACCCCTGGATGCCCTTGGATCTCCCTGGCCGTGTGTTCATCACCACCAGGGGAATAAGCTCCACACTTGGCACACAGGGCACGTGGAATCAGCTTCCCAGGGAGGTTTAGCAGTAACTGTTAATGCTCCTATTCCTCTTTCTCCTCTGTTTCGCTCCTTGCATTCACAGGCATAAGCACCAATTCAATACCTTCCTGCTCACGGGGTAAAGGGATGGGAACATTCATTTTCATCTTAGACAGCGAAAATAGTGGAGTGGTCTTGTTACAGATTCCTATACCACCACCAATTGTTTATACACCTCCATCTCCTCACGTGTAATTCCCCAGGAGTTTTAATTTACTGGGCCACTTTCTCTTTTATTTTTCCTTGCCACTTCCCCTGCAGCAGGGGAGGGAGGCTCCATTCCTCCAGCCCTAACAAAGCAGCACACTTGTCTGGAGGGGATCAATAACTATCGAGCTATCGTGCTTCCTCCACTTAGGCTGTTGAAGCAGCTTCCTTTAATTGTTCTTTCACACTGTAAATACAGCACACAGTGAATTTTCTTCCTTTAAGGCTGCTCAGTGGGTCAAGGCACTCATGGGTGGGAGGAGCTCAACTGCCTCACCTATGATCCATTACCCCTTCTCCGCTGGAAAGACCTCAGGAAGAGAGGGACGAGAGGACACTGCCGTGCTCCTGGGGCCAAAGCAGGTAACCTGGAATGGTCCCACAGGGACACTGGCTCGGTGCAGACCTGGAAACCCAAACGTTAATGCTGACAAGGGTCCAGGGAGGGGAAAGGGCAGAAAGCCCACCCTGGAGGGTCTGAGCGTGGGGGTTTGCCCCAGCTCACCCCTCTCCGATGTGAGAGAGGGGGCCAGGTAGGGTCCCCCTCCCTCGGCTCCTCGCGGGGGCTATGGCAGAAGAGGGGAACTCGATCCCCTCCGGCTGCTCCTCCCGGGGATGTCGGCGGGCACCGCACCTTGGGGCGACTCCTCCGGGGCGTGGGAAGGGGGGACCGGACCCCTCTGGGCGGCTCCTCCGAGGGATGGCGTGGGGTCACCGGGTCCCTCGTGCAGCTTTCCCCAGGGATGGCGGGGGCGGACCGGACCTTCCCGGCTCTTCCCCGGGATGTCGGGGGGCACCGGACCGCGTTGGCGGCTCCTCCCGGGGATGTCGGTGGGGGAGGGGGGACCCCGGACGTTGGGGTGGCTTCTCCCGGGGATACCGGGGGAGACCGAACCTTCCCGGCTCTTCCCACGGATGGGGGGGGGTTGTCCCGGGTCACATGGGGAGGCTCCTCCGGGGGATACCGAGGGGGATGCTGGACCCCTCTGGGCGGCTCCTCCGGGGGATACCGAGGGGGATGCCGGACCCCTCTGGGCGGCTCCTCCGGGGGATGGCGTAGGGGGAGGGCGCAGACCCCTGGGGCCGTTCCTGCTGGGGATGGCGTGAGGGAAGGGAGCAGACCCCTGGGGCCGTTCCTGCTGGGGATGGCGTGGGGGGAGAGCGCAGACCCCTGGGGCTGTTCCTCCCGGGGATGGCGTGGGGGGAGGGCGCAGACCCCTGGGGCTGTTCCTGCTGGGGATGGCGTGGGGGGAGAGCGCAGACCCCTGGGGCCGTTCCTCCCGGGGATGGCGCGGGAGAGGCGGGAGCGGACCCACCCAGCGGATCCCCACGGTGCTGGCGAGGGGCGACCGGACCTTGGTGCGGCTCCTGCGGGGGATGGCGAGGGGCGAGCGGACCCCTCGGGCTGCTCCTCCTGGGGGTGTCGCGGCGGGGGCGCAGGGGTGGGTGACCGGACAGGACGCCTGGCGCGGCTCCTCCCGGGGATGGCGAGGGGAGCGCCGGGCCGTGCCGCGGCTGCAGGCGGGGGCGCAGGCCCCTCGGTGCGGCCCCCGGGCTGCGGGGCAGCGCCTCGGCGGTCCCGCCCCGCAGGTGCCCCCGCGCGGCGGGGGCCGGTGCGTGACGTCAGGCGGGGCGGGCGCGGTGCCGGTGCCGGCCGGGCCATGGCGGAGCGGCGGCGGAGCGGCCCCGGTGAGTGAGCGCGGCGGCCCCGGCGCTGTCCCCGAGACCCGCGGGGAGCGGTGCGGGCAGCGGGTCCGCGCCCCGTGCGGGACCGCCCGCCGGGAGCGCCGCCGGTGTCGCCTCGTCCTTCCCCGCGGCTCAGCCGGGCGTGCCCGAGACCCCCTCCCCGGGATGGGAACCCGCGGGAGCGCCGGCTCGCTGCCGGAGAGGGCGGGCGGATGCACAGGCATTGCTGCTGCCCGGGGCTGTGCGGGCTCGGTGGGTCTTTGTGTGCCCGGTGGGGCTGTACGGGGTCTGTGTGTCTATATGTGCCCTATGTGTCTGTACGTGCCCCGTGGGTCTGTGCGCGCTGTATGTGTCTGTATGTGCTCTAGGGGTCTACAGGGGCTCTGGGTGTCTGTATCTGCTCTAGGGGTCTGTAGGGGCTCTGTGGATCTGTATGTGCTCTAGGGGTCTATAGGGGCTCTGTATGTGCTCTACGGGTCTATATATGGGCTCTGTGTGTCTGTATCTGCTCTAGGGGTCTCTAGGAGCTCTGTGTCTATGTGTGCTCTAGGGGTCTATATGGGCTCTATGTGTCTGTGTGTGCTCTAGTGGTCTATACGAGGTCTGTGTGTCTGTATGTGCTCTAGTGGTCTATACGAGCTCTGTGTGTCTGTGTGTGCTCTAATGGTCTATACGAGCTCTGTGTGTCTATAGGTGCTCTCTATACATGCCCTGTGTGTCTGTACTGGCTCCACGTATCTCTGTGTGAACCGTGGGTCTGTATGTGTTCTATGGGTCTATATGCGCCCTATGTGTCTATGCGTGCCTCGTGGGTCTGTACGTGCCGTATGGGTTTATATGTGCCCCGTGGGTCTGTACGTGCCGTATGGGTTTGTGCCCCGTGGGTCTGTACGTGCCGTATGGGTTTATATGTGCCCCGTGGGTCTGTACGTGCCCCATAAGTCTCTTCATACCCTGTGGGTCTGTAAGTGTCTATATGAGCCCCGTGAGTGTGTCCATGCTGTATGTGTCTGTATGTGCCCCGTGAGTCTGTACAGGCTCTGTGTGTCTATACATGCCCTATGTGTCTATATGTGCCCAAAGTGTCTGTATATACAGATTCGTGGGCTTGCAGAGGTAAACCCGCAGCTGAGCTCGTGTCAGCGTGCCCGGCAGGTGCCCGGAGCCCTTCCCTGTATCTGGAGAAAGAAACCTGCTTCCCTCCCTCTCCCCCCATCCAAGGCAGGCTGTGTTTGCTCTCGGTCACATTATTTGCTCTCACCTGAGCCAGACCCCCGCGTGGAGGTGGCAGGTGCTGACGGCCCGGGCTTTAATGGCATCAGACATGCTCGGTGTGCGAGGAAAGGTGTGTTTGGCTGCCGTGACAGGAGGCGCAGCACCTCGGGAAGATTCATCCCAGGCTGCTGTGGTGTGAGTAGCAGAAAGGCGGGCGCGGAAACCCGACCCTGGAGTCGCAGCGGCTCAGGCGGGCTGTCCCCACGGCGCTGCCCGGATGCATCCCCCAGCCCGGAGGTGTGGGGCTGGTCAGAGCAGAGGGTCCCCTGGTGTGCATCCCGAGCTCAGCCTTTTCTGGGTGTTGGAGGTGTTCAAGTACCTCTGTTTCCTGTCTCTTGTCAGTGTGCTCGGGGAATGTCGCGGCTGGAGAAGGTGATGTGCAACATCAGAGGTTTCTCTTGTTGAAGCAGCTGGGCTGGAGTGGACACACAAAGCCTGGCTGCTGCTGAGGGGGTCTCGGCTGTCTCTGCATTCGTCTCTGTGTTGCTTCTTCCTCACAGTAATTAGACACAACTAATCCTATCCGGCGCTGGGAACTTCCCAGCAAAGACGTGGTGGTTTTCCCTCTCCTGGTCTGCAGCAGGAGCCCAGCCTGCTACATAACCGGGCCTGGGGACCGTGGGATCAAGGGCTGCAACTCAGCCTTGCAGTGCCCTTCCTCCTTTTGGCTGGACAGGTGTCTGTCAGGTTGCTAGATTTACGCTGAATATTTTGAAGATAAATCTCACACCCAGAGGGTGAACATCAGCGTTCCCCCTCCCTGCAGAGGAGGAGAGGGTAAAGGGGCATGATCATCCATGGTCTGTTGATTCCTCTGTGCTTGGGAGGACCGTCTGTGTGAGCTTCTGCCCTCGCCTTGGAGTCAAAGCGAAGGGTCAGTCTCCCTTGGGGACGTGCGTTAGTGGAGGGCGTGGCAGTGCTGGGTTAATGGTTGGGCTCCGCGGTCTTGGAGGGCTTTTCCAACCAAAACGAGTCCGTGACTGAGATTCACCGCCGTCCTTTCCCTCCTCCAGCTGCGCCCACCCTGTTAGTGAGAGGACTGATAAAATCTGCAATCCCAATCAAGTAACCCGTGTTCAGCAAGAAGGGCAGTTGAACTGCCAACCTCTGGGCCAACCTCGAGCTCTCCAGGTTGAGTCCTCCATGCAGATGGTCTCTGTTTATCTTTTCTTTACTCTTAGAGACGTGAAGACCTGGGCTCCAGGAGCTGGATTAGCGTCTCATTCTGCTCCTGGGTGCTGGGCAGCAGGGCAGAATCGCCAGAATTGGCGTTGTGAGCTGAAATTAACTCTCAATTTTGCAGATGGCATGAGGCAACTCGCAGTTGAAGCTGTTTCAGGAGATGCCGTTTGTCTGCCCTTACTTGGGCATCTGAAAGCGTCTGTTCTGAGCTTCCCCTCACCAAATGGGGGATACAGGCACCTCCCAAATGGGAAACGTTTCGCTCTTTGGAAAGCTTCACACCCAGGGCAGGCAAACGGTTTTCAGGGTGCTGGTTCTGACTTGGATATCGGAGTTTGAGAGGTCTGAATTTAAGTGAGACGAATCTCACGCAGCGCCTGCCAACCTTGGTTTTTCGTCTTTTTGCCTTGATCTTTCCCTTTTTTTAGCATGGCCCTGCTTTTCCACGACCACTCAGGACTCCCTTGAAGCATTAAAAAAACCCTTCTGAAACTTTCCACGTCCTCAGGTGGGGGAGAGGTGCTGCAGAAATGCAACTGCAGGCAAGCGTTTGCAGCTCATCCTCCTGCAGACACACAAGCCTGGGTTAAAAAACCAGGCTGTTAATTTTGTGTTAATGGCTCTGAGCAGTGGTGAGTCGTCGTCGTCGTCCCCCCACCCTCCCCCCGTCCCGTACCTTGTGCCAACATTTAATTGCTCTCACTCTGGAGAGATGCTATCTCATTTCAAGGTTGAACTTAGCGCTAGCTTTGACTTGCGGAGGGGGGATGTTGTTGTGTCCTTGTCACAAAGGTGACTCCTCGCTCCCTTCACCTGCTCCTCAGGAGACTGAAGGCTGAGAGGCTCCTGCCTTGTACCCTTTTTGTGGCCACCCTTGGGGTGTCCCGGGTGTGACCACATTGCCCAGGTGCCCGCCTGGAGGCAGCCGTGACCTTGGCTGTGCCGCGTGTGGGTGTGAGCTCGCTTTCTGACTCTCTATGGATGTATTTCCCTTTGGAAATTGGCACCTTCGAGGACCTACTTTTGCTTTGGCTTTGCTCTGATGTATTATGCAAAAGAGATGCCCCACGCTCGTCCCAAATCCTTTTCTGGCCCTGGCAGAGATCCCTTCCCTGGCCTCGTGTGTTACATTCCAACGCGAAAACACGGTCTGTTGGACCACTGTGACCTCCACTGAGCTGATTTAGGTCTTCGTGCAACTGTGTCATCAACAAACCATCCTTTAGTTGCTGCGGTTTTTTCTGTGTTACAGATTTATGTTTAATATAATCCCCCGGAAGGAATCGCAGATGAGACTGAGCAGCGACAAAAAAATCCCAAAAGACGGTGCTTTGGTGCTGTTTTCCCTCTCTGATTTCACTTAGCAGCAGCCTCGCTGGGGGCTGTACCAGCACACGCCTAACGTGTGTGGAGTTGGTTACACCTGCTGTGAGATTCATCCCCCAAAATATTATGTGCTGTGGAGAATCACAGAATATTCTGAGCTGGAACGCGGGCAAACGCTGTGTTGAGGCAATAATAATGTCTTTCAGATGGACAATAAGTCTTCTAAATAGATCTAATTCCAGGAAACTCAGCTGGCTGATAGGAATTGTATTTTTAGTCTCCAGTTTGTGTATTTACCTGAAATTTCTGTCCTGCTGTTCTATCTGGAGCTGACCCCGGGTTGCCTGCTGCTCCTGGCTTTCACCTAAATATTGTGGCTAAACGAAGTTTCTGAGCTTCAGTGGTTGGGTTTTAAAGTGCTTTATTTTGGCAGACGTTCGTCAGTACTGAAGCTCCTGTCATTCAGGGGCTTTAAGGCACGTTGCACAGGAGGTTGTTGGGAAGGACCCTGTTTTGCACAACGGGGTGCACGTGGTTAATCTGTAGGCTGGGTTTCTCTCGTCCTCCTCGGTAACTGTTTTATCCCATCGCAGCACAACACTCTCTTCCAGTTTTACTGATGGTGCCTAATAGTGAATCTGGCAGCTATCTAATTCTCTATTCCTAGCGTGCTTAAAAAGTGCCTTATTTTACAATTAATTCTGTTGGCTGTACAGATTTAATGGATTCTTTTAGAGGTTCTCATCAGTCACCGACCTTGGACATTTCTTTTTCAGTGCCGTTTCTTTCTCCTTTTCTGTGCCTGGAAAGATCACGTTTCCAGGCATTTCGCACGTCTCGTTTTTGCCGGAATGGCTTTTTCATTGTTTATAAATTCTGCTGCTTTTCCGTGTTTGTAACTTTTGGGGTTCTTTGGTGGAAGCTTTAAGCCAGTCCCTTACTCTCAGTGACGCCAAACAGCTGCTTTGGGCTTTGTGAAATTTGCCCTTTTAAATTTAGACACTGCTGCCATTATTTTGGGCATGTTTCTGTGACTAGCAGGGAAACAGAAAGAAACTATAATAGAAGAAGACTTGAATTAGACATGGCAGTTCATTTTGGCTTCATCCTTGTCACACAGACCTGCTGCTACTCCATGGGCAATTAACACTGAAACGTGACCTACTCCGAGTGCCAGGAGTGACTGATCATCCAGAAGACTTACCGGTGTGCTCCTTGGCTTTGGTGTTGATTAACTATTAATTGTTTGCACTGTGGCATTTTTATTTGCCCCTCTGGGTGTAGGGAGCTGATGAATAGTGTCGAGATGTTGCCCTCCTTGGGGAGAGTGAAATTCGGTGCTAATGGCTGGAGAAAACCCGACAAATGGTCTTTGAATGTCTTTGGCACCGCTGCAGAAGGAAATCACACACTCCACCACACGGCTGAATTATTTTGGCACACTCAATACCGAGTCTTGTGCCTCAGGGTCCCCCTACTCCTGTCCCAAATGACCACTGCACCCTTCAGAGCTCACTAGTTGTGCTTCCCGGGCAGGCGCGATGCTGAAGGGTGCAAGCCCAGGCTTGGCACGGGGGAAGCCTGGTCAGTGCTAGAGCAGGATTAAACAGTGATCTGCTTTGAGGGCTTTCCAGGCAGAATTGCACGTGAGGATTTACAGGAGCCGATTTGAGCCCTGCTGGAAGGTGCCGGGGTGACCTTGCCGTCGCTCCCTGTCACCGGAGCCGGGTCAGGAGTGGAACAAGCTCCCAAATCTCCCTCCTGAAAAGTTCCCCCGGCTTGGAGGCTGCGGGAGGAAATAACGCTGCATGTTCCTGCAGCACTTTCCACCCGAGCTGAGCCTGTCTTTAAAAAGCAGCCGGCGTGGTTGTGCTTGGAACAAGCAGCTCAGTTTCTATATTATACACAACAGTCATCTCCGTAGGAAGCCGCCCAGCCCACGCCGCTGCCGCAGCCCAGAGCTGCGCGGCTCCTGCTTATCCTCAGGGCGTTCCTGGGAGGAAGGGAAGGAGCGGGGGAACCTGGGGAAGAAGGAGCTTTTCAGAGCGCCGGTGTGAGCAGCAGTGCCCGGTGCGTGCCTGCCCGCCGGCTCACCGCGGGGATGCTCCCGCATCGTTCCGGCTGCGCAGCCGCTCCCTGCAGGCAGAGCGGTCCCCTCCCGGGATCCGGGCTGGATCTGCCTGGAAACCAGCGTCCTGCCCTCGTGCCCTTAGTCTTGCATCTCCTCTGGCAGCCAGGTGCTGTTCTCACCTGCTTTGACTTGCTGGTAAATAAAAACCAACTGCCCCGACCCGTGGCTTTACTCCCAGGCTGAGTGGTGGGAGACTCCAAGTCCTTGTGATTTCCCGAGGAAGTGACCTGGCTGTGCCTCAGCTTCATGTTAAGACCCCTCTGGATTCGGGGAAGAGCAAACAGTCCCCTGCACTGATACCTTGTGTGTCCATCTGTCCCAGCTGCTCAGATTGTTTGCGCAGTTTAATTCTTGGCTACACCTGGTTTTACAGCGGGTGTTAATTCCATGGTAACTGATACACCTGCAACAATCGGCTGTGTAAACCAACATGAAAGGGCCAATCAAATTCCGTGTTTCAGAGTAAAGGCTGGAGTACCAACTGGAGGCTTCCTAAGCCCTTCTCCCGAAATCCCTTCCTAAAGGAAACTGCAGATCATCTCCAGGCTCTGAGAGAGGCTTCTTCCTGCATGAAAGTGAGGTGGGGCTGGGAAAATGCAGAATACCAGCTGTGGAGGCACGAGCCTTTCGGGAAGGGGTTGTTCCCCCTTCCCCATCTCTCACTTGAGTGTCTGTGATCCCTCTGAAAGGAACTGGGGGTGTTCCCAGCCCCAAACCGTGTGCTCCAGGTCTGTAGGTTTAGGGAGGAGGGGGAGGCAGGGCCATGTTTGGGGTCAGAGTGGAATATCATCCATCACCTGCTGTCACAGCACTGGTTGTACCCAGCCCCTTGCTGGGGCTCTGTGCTCCATTAACTCCCCCTGCCCCGTTCTCTGAAATACGGAAAGTTCTGAACTATGAGAAAGCGCCTTTGGGTAAAGGTAAATTGAACCCTTTGCCTGCTGTGAGGGGGCAGGGCTGGAAATGCCAGTGTGGAAATAGGTCCCGGCTTAAAATGACTTCAAGGACAGAGAGTAGGTGCTGGGCTTCTCAGGATCTGATTGAGCTGGGACCGGTTCCAATTAAAATGAGATCAAGGAGAATGGGACAAGGGGAAAAAAAAAAAAAAAAAAAAGAAAAAGTGTCTTTGCATTTCTGTCAGTATTGCAGCGTGAAATACTGGGACTGGGTTGGGTGCTGGGCTCCTCTCCCCACTCCCCACGGGTGTCCTGTGAGGTTGGTGTGCTCCTGGTTTGGTTTCAGGGTTGCAGGGGCCAAATGCCCACGTTGCACCCAAAGAGAGGTGGTGGGATGGCCAGGTGGGGAAGGGTCTGCACCTGCACCCCAGAGGGTGGATCTGGGACCTGAGCTGCGTCCCTGGGGGCGGGGGACTCCATCACATCCCATCACAGGTGTGCTGGAGCTCCTGATGTACGAACAGGAGCGAATCCTCTGGAGGAGAGACACAAAAATGATCAGAGGACAGGCCAAGAGCCAGGGGGGTGGTTCACCTGGAGAAGAGAAGGCTCCAGGGAGACCTGAGAGCTCCTTGCAGGGCCTAAAGGGGCTCCAGGAGAGCTGGAGAGGGACTGAGGACAAGGGATGGAGGAACAGCACACAGGGAATGGTTTCCCACTGCCAGAGGGCAGGGTTAGATGGGATATTGGGAAGGAATTGCTGTTTGTGAGGGTGGGCAGGCCCTGGCACAGGTAGGGCAGAGAAGCTGTGGCTGCCCCTGGATCCCTGGAAGTGTCCAAGGCCAGGTTTGATGGGGCTTGGCACAACCTGGGCTGGTGGAAGGTGTCCCTGCCCATGGCAGGGGGTGGAATGAGATGATCTTTGACGGTCCCCAACCCAAACCATTCTTACAATTCCATGACTGCATTGCATCTCTCCTACAAGAAGTGAATCTGACCCAGAGAGCATTTCAGATGATTTTTTTTTAAAGGATTGCAGTTATTTAATTTCTGGGAATTCTGCTTTCTCCATGGTTTTCGTTTGTTTATTTTTATTTCTTTTTAATTTGAGGTTATGTCAACTTCAGAAAGCCAGAGCCTGAAATGAGCAGGACAGCCTTAGTTTCCTTCCCCATCTCCCAGGCTGAGCATGGTCATAAATGCAGAAATGCCATAAATTAGAAATAATGACATGCTTTTGGTAAGGCAGGAGCAGTAGGCAAGGCTTGTCCTCTTGCTAAGGAAATCTGGGAGCAGGGAAAAGGGTGGCCAGGAGCTCTTCCTGGGGGGAGCCAAAAAAGGAAGCCTTGGGAAGCAGAAGTGCTCGTGGGATGGAGAGAGTCAGGTCTTGTAGCTCATGGAGTTACTTTGGGCTGAAAGGGGGTGCTGCAGGACTGGGGCAGATGTGGATCCAGCTGCATCCAACGGGAGCTGGAACGTGTTCCTCTCTCCTTCACGCCTGTGCCACCACTTGCCTAACTTCGGTGAGACACACTTTAATGCAAAATTGAACGTTTCTCTTCTTTCCCTTCCCTGTGTTTTGCTCACACCCGAGGTCAGTTTTGGACTCTGTGGTAACGGAATCAAGGAAAGGAGAAATCTGATGAGGCTTCTTTCAGAAAAACAAACCTTAAGCTGTAAGTGGTGGCTGTGAAAGGATCACGGTGAGCAGGGTGCCATCTCCTCTGAGTCATCTCCTTTCTGCTTGGATAAAGGGCAGGGAAATCTCAAAGGGCATCTTGACAGGCCCTATGTTTGCCAAAAAATATCAGCGTTTGATAGGAGTGACTTTTTGACTTGTCTCACATTCCAGCTTCACTCGAGTCTTACCTGCCCCTTTTTATTAGGCAGGGGGCCTGTTCTGCTCGTTTAAAAAGCAAGCAGAAATGCTGAGGGTAACGAGGTGGCTGCACCTGCTCCCAAAATACCTGTTTGATGTGGGGCATGTGACAGGTGCCCGTGCCATCTGTGCGTCCCTCCGGCTCCTCCCCCGCTCACCTCCAGGCAGGTGACACACAAGCGGTTTTTGGTGGACACCAACTAATTAACAGAGTGCAAGTGCTGCAGGGAAAGGATGAGGGTGGTGCAGACACAAACAAGACCGCTGGTGGCACTGATCCGTGCTGGAGTTTGATCATGAGCACTTAAAGGGCCTGGGTCTCCGCGGTGATAGCGCGGCGCCGGTCAGGGCCACTCCCGGGCAGGTGGGGCTCGTTAGCCCTTAAAAAAAAAGGCAACCCACCTACGTCCTAAGGACCTCACTGCCACCGTCCAAGCTCGCTTGGCCCCGGCAGATGAACCTTAGGATTAAAGGGTGGGCTCAGTTCCGCGCACACTGTGTCTCACCTAAAAAATCCAATGCGCAGGCTGGAAGGTGGAAAGACCTTCCCCGGATCTTCGCTCGCGAAGACTGGCCATTATTAAAGGGCCTCCTTATCTTGTGTTGTTTGGAGAGCACAGAGGCAAATCTGCTTTTGGGAAAGGCTTTTACAGTCTTTCGTCTCTTTGAGTCATTAGAAATGCCGAGATCTCCTGTGTTAAAAAGACGAGACTAAGGATGAAAAACAAAAAATCACGTATCTCTGAGCGGGGAAAAGCTAATTGCTGTCTGCTCTTCAAAGGCAGCAAAATGGGCAGAGCGTGCTGTGGAAAAAAGAAAAAAAAAAAAAAAAGAAAAAAAAGAGGAGTAGCTCGGAGGAAATTCCGATTATAATACTTGCAACATCTTTTCAGTGCGTGGAAACGTTGTGTGCTTCAGCAGGTCCCGGGAGCAGTTGTGGGATTAACGCAGCAGCTGAACAGCCAGGGGAAGGAGACGCCAGGGCAAAGCCTGGGAACTTCCTTTTAATCCCTGGGGAAGAGTGTGGGCTGGTACCTGTGCTCGTCTCACCCGTTTCGTTTCACCAGTGCCACGGGACTGAGGAGGCCAGGCAGCCCTGCAGGGCCTGGAAGGGCGTGAGGGTGATGCTGAGGCAGAATATCC
This sequence comes from Myiozetetes cayanensis, assembly GCF_022539395.1. Lineage (NCBI taxonomy): Eukaryota > Metazoa > Chordata > Aves > Passeriformes > Tyrannidae > Myiozetetes > Myiozetetes cayanensis. The sequence continues at coordinate 71,961,090 of NW_026087631.1, read as the reverse complement.
CTTGCTGGGGGCGCAGGGGTGCCTGTCCCCCACGGAGTCGCCAAATCTCCCCGTGATTTGGACTCACAGCCTGGAACCTAAGCTCGTTCCCTACTCTGACCTCTTTTTATCTGAATAAATCTCGTGTGCCTGCTGCGACTCAGACAGCAAAAATAATCTTCATTGCCGTAATATGTGTGTCAGCTTTTCTTTATCCCAGCAAAGTACTGTAAGAGCTGCAAAATGCTTCAGGAGCATAAGCGGTTTTGGTTGGTTTTTTTTCTTTTTGAGCAATAGAGATTGAAGGGGGAGTCTCCGAGACCCGACTCTTACAAACCAAACCACTCAGCCAGGTTTCCTTGGCGTGGCTCCTTCTGTAAAATGGTTATCTTGGGAGCCGAAGGTGAAGGGAAAAGGATTAAGGCTGCGAAATTGCTCCGTCCTGATCGCCCTTTCACAGCCCCGGGCGGAGCAGAGGGGATGTTTCAGAGCAGCGTTTAGGCAGATGCTGGGCGCTGGGGGTCTAGTGCCCAGGCTGGTGCACAGGACCTTAATTGCATTGCTCGAGCCCTGCATCAGGTCTGAAAACAGAGCAAACCAGCCCAAACCTTCACAGCCTCCCGGGTTTGCTGTGGAGCTGCTGTCTCCCACCCCCGTCCCTCCCTCCGGGCACCCAGGAGGCAGGGTCATGCCTGGTTCACATGATCCTCGTGGTGTGGCAGGCAGTGCTCTCCCTGTGCTCCAGTTTTCACCTGTGTTCACCCGGAGTTTGTGTGTGGTTGTTTTTCCCCCCACCAGAAGGGTGTGGGTGGGACATTTCTCCTCCTGGGCTGTGATCAGCTTGGGCACAAAGTGCTGCATGTGACACCTCACCCCTCAGGGGGAAGGGAGTGTCCAGGGTTTGTGGGTGCTCGTGGCCGAAAGGAACAACAAAAATCAGAGGGTCTGAAAAAGCTCACGAAGTTTTACTACAAAACAAACCACTCGGCCTGGGAATTGGTGTGTTAGTCCCTGGTCTCCTGGAATGAGCACGAGGCAGTGGATTTTGGATAAAGGGGTAGCATGAAAGGGGATGAATTGAAGAGGAGGAGAGAGAGAAAGGAAGAAACCGAGAGGAAAAAAAAGAAATCACCAGCCCTGGCTGGGTTGATGATTGATCCAGCTGATGGGGTATGCAGGGTCCTGCCTGGGTTTGGTGGGGGCAGCACTTTAGAGAAGTTTTCTGGCTTTTTATGCAAATTGCTTCTCATGCACGGTCTCTCACGCCTTTCTGAGAATGGTTCAGGGGCTTTAGGAGTCTTGGGTGGTCTTGATTCCCCTGCAGTCCATGCCAACTTCTTGGCCTCCTTCCTGTGCTGTGCTGATCTCCAGGAGCCAGAATGAGGGTGTTTGTCTCATAAAAGTGCTGCCCTTCCTCCTGTTCTCCAGCCACATCCTGGTCTTCCTCAATTATTACCAGCATTCCTTGGGTATTCCCAACAATCCTGCTTCCCCACCCTCACCACGACCCCATTAAAACTTAAGTGTAAAAGTGGGAGGAATGAACGAGAATTTGCTATTTAAGGCTTTTAATTCATTTTTACCTCAAGCGTTAGCTGGGGTTTGTGCAAACTGCTGGCAAGGCAATTAAAGTGACTTTTTAATGGGTTATTTTTGTAGCTTCACCATGGTGGGAGCTGAAGATCCCGGGCTGTGAGCTGCCTGGGGTAGGGGCCGTCCTTTTGCTGTGCTGCTCTGATGCTAAATCCCTAATTGGGTTTAATTCACGAGCCCTGGTTGAGTCACAACGAGAGGGAAGGCACAGGGGTGTGGCTGGATGGAAGCAAAATACCCAGGCTGCAGTCCCCAAGGCTCCAGGTTGGATCCACCCTGGAAGAGTGAAGGACTTTGGGCAGTGCAGTGTCCGGTTTATTTTGGATGGCTGACGGGTATTTTGCAGGAGTAAGCTCCAAGGACAAAAAGCAATGAAATAAAAAAAAAAAAAAAGGCAAAAAAACCCCCAGATTCCCTGAGAGTTCCTCTTAAATCTTGAGTGCTGTTGGGAGAAAATGAGAGAGAGCACATGAGAGCTCTGGGTTTTCTGAGCAGGAGTGTGATGACTGTAAAGCAGGCCTATTCTTCCAAGTGCTGGGCAAGCCCAGCGAACTGCATCCCCTGCTGGGTCCCACGAGTTGATGGATGCCATGAGGATAATGAAGTCTCATTTCAGGCTCACTTGGGGGGGACGTTTTCCCGGGAAACACCCTGTCTGCAGCCAGAGAGGGGACTTGGGGCTTGTCCCCTCGGTGGGGGTGCAGGTGCCCCTGAGAGGGCACAAACCCCAGCACATCCCTCCTGGGTCAGCCCAGCCTCACACTTCCCTTCCTTCAGCACAGTGTGTCCTGTGTTGCTCATTCCAATATTTGAGTCCATTTCACAGCACAGCATGGGAGGAATGCAGGCTCGGGTCTGGCTCAATTAACTTCTCGTGCAGCTCGGCCAAGGGAAACCGGGGATGGGTCTGTTTTCTCCCCGCGCCGTTCATTCATTCAGCTCCTGCCTGCATTAACACACCTCTGCTGCCTCGCTGTCTCCCTCCACCTAGGTTATTTAGAGGAGTGCTTTCTAAAAATAGCCTCCTGGTTTGATGTCTTTCCGGTATTATTCTGTGCAGCTCTTTTTAGAGCTAGGAAGGCTGTCCAGTTCATTGACGTTTCCTTAAAATACAGCTAATCCATGTAATCTCATTATAGGAGTAGGTGATTATACTGACAGCAAGCTTTAGCAGTGGTCCAGCAAAGCCTTTTATTCCCCATCTATTACCTGGGTGGCTAAAAGTCACTGGGAGTGTATTTTGGGGTTTTTTGGTCTGTTTTAGGAGCAGGATTTAACGGTATTTTTTGTTTAACTCTCTAGGAAATGCCCTGCATTGTTTTTGACGGCGCCAGCACATTTCTGTCACCTGCTTTCAGCTTTGCTGGCGTCCCATGGCTGCACAAAATTAAGGTCTCCCAAAATTACTGGGAGGCAGTAAAACAGCAGAGACCTTTCTCCCAGAGTAAGATGAGGAGAGGCTTTGCTGTGTGAAGTTTATAGTCTGGGATTCCTGGTCTCCAGCGTCTGTTTGGGGGGGTGTGGGACCTTGTGCCCCGCTCTTTATGGAGTCAGGCCAAGAAAAAGGCGGAATTTTGGGGTGCTGAGTGGTCCTTCCCAGTTTTGGGGAAGGACCTGCCTTGCTCCCCCCAGGCAGGTTGGATGTGTGGGGCTGGCTGGGGGACAGAGTGCACACCCTGCCCAGAGACCTGACCGTGAGGGGGGGCTTGTGTCCTTAGGAGCAGTGAAGCAGTTTGGGCTTGGAAGGTGTCTCAGACCTGCCCTCAGGGATGTGCATCTTCCAGGGGACACTGCTTCCTAAGGCTCTGTGTGCTTGGATCGAGGACTGATTCAGCAGTGGTTGAACATCACAGATCTTGTGGTGCCATGCTGCGTCTGGGCAGTCTCCTTGACGTGTGGTTAATTCTCCTCGAGGTCTGAGCAGCCTGGGCTGTTTAGGGTGGGTTACAGGTGTCTGTGTGCTCGGTCTGGCCATGCTCAGTGGCTTTGCCCCCTGGTCTGGCAGCCCTGGTGCCTTGGGTAGCATTATTTTGGCCACGTCTCCCATCGCCCTCCCTCCTCCTGAGAGGGTGGAGGCAGGAGCACGGGGACTGGAGGTGCAGCTCCCCCAGGCCCCAGTGTTGCTGATGGGGAAGAGAGGGACATGAGGGGATGTTTCTGGCTGGGGGACAGGTTAAGTCTCCTCACCACACAGCTTTGTCCCCTCTCAGTCGCTGTGAGAGCGTCTCTGCTGCCAGTGCTGGGGCTGCAGCGGCGTGGGGCCATCGCTGTGGGACTACTCTGGGAGGAGTGAGGCTGGAAACCTTTTACCAGGGGGTTTGTGCAGACAAATGCAGGTTTTTTTCCTCTCCATGAAGCCTGTCTGCTTGCCCAAGCTGAGTGTGCAGATCTGCAGGCAGTCCAGCCCTGTCCCCCAGAATAAACTGGATGAGGTTTGTCATCAGAAGGATTAAGGGGGAGGTTACAGACCAGCTCTGAGAGACACAAGTGCAAGCACTTTTGGGATATCCCAGAGCAGTGTTTTGAGAGGACATGAGGCTCTCTCTTGCAGAGATACCTATCTCTTGGGGCCCGTGGAGGGTTGGTGCAGTCCCTCTGCCATTTCCCTGCTGGCACATGCTGCACATACCTCCTCTGGGGCAAATTCCTGGTGCTGTCTCCTCAACGACAATAAAAAAAAAAAACCTCTAGGGCTGTTTCTGTATTTTCTTTTAATTTTTTTTTTTTAACCATCCTGCTTTTGCTTATCTTGGTCCAGCCCGTCCAGTGATAACACAGGCAGAGTCCTGACCCGTGGTGTCCTGGGTAGGAAAGGCTCGGCTCTCCAACAAAGTGCTGGCACAGGTTGGATTTCTCATCTCTTTCTTTCTAGAAAAAAAAAAAAAGAAAAGACTGTAGGTGCCAAACTGAAAGGGCAAAGTGATTTGCCCCAGTGAGGTGCCTCGGTTCTGCTCTGATTTATGGCCCGGGGAGAGGCCTTTGAGTCACCCGTTCCAGGAATTGCTTTATTTTGGTGACGGGGATAATTCTGCTGGTTTTAAATCAGCACCTTGTCAGCCAGCAAAGGCCCCTGTGTGTGGCTGGAAGGTGGCAGCTGGCGGGGCTGGGGCTGAGGGGGCTCGGGACGGAGGTTCTGGGGCAGCGCCCCGGCTGCGGTGTCCGGCTGTCCTGGGCGGTGTGGCACGGGAGGATGCCTTCACAGGGGCCAGCTGGGGTGTCCAGCTGGGGGGTTACAGCTGGGGTGTTACAGCTGGGGTGTTACAGCTGGAATGTTACAGCTGGGGTGTCCCAGCTGGAGTGTCCTATCTGGGGTGTCACGGCTGGGGTGTCACGGCTGGGGTGTCCAGGCTGGGGTGTTGAGCTGGGGTGTCCTATCTGGGGTGTCCTATCTGGGGTGTCCTGGCTGGGGTGTCCAGGCTGGGGTGTTACAGCTGGGGTGTTGAGCTGGGGTGTCACAGCTGGGATGTTACAGCTGGGGTGTCCTATCTGGGATGTCACGGCTAGGGTGTTACAGCTGGGGTGTTGAGCTGGGGTGTCCCAGCTGGGCTGTTGTGGCTGGGATGTTGAGCTGGGGTGTCCCATCTGGGGTGTTGTGGCTGGGGTGTTGAGCTGGGCTGTTGTGGCTGGGGTGTTGAGCTGGGCTGTTGTGGCTGGGGTGTTCCAGCTGGGGTGTTGTGGCTGGGGTGTCTTATCTGGGGTGTTGAGCTGGGGTGTTGTGGCACGGGCCCTGTCCCGGGGGGGCAGCGGGGCAGGTGGGAGCGCTGTGCTGGGGCTGTGTTTGCTCAGGCGCTGTCTGGGTGCTGTCTGGCTGTCTGGCCGAGCCCCGGAGCGGTTTCCCGTGCTGGGTCCCGCTGGGAAGCGAGGCCCTTCCCCGCTCTGTCCGGCCACTCACAGCCCCTCCACGGCTGACTGACCACGACCAGCAGGTCAGGGACAGACGGGTGGCTTTCCCACACTGCTTAAAACCCCTGCGAGTGTCAGCAAGTTCTTCTTTGTTTTCTGTTCTTTTCTGTGAACTAATGAGCGCTGTCTGATTTTTCTTTCTCTCTCCTTTTTTTTTTTTTTTCCTTTTCTTTCTTTTCCCCTCAGTGTAATTTGGCCTGTCCACAAGTGCCCTAGCTGCTAAGAAGGAAAATTCCTGTTTTCCTGGGAGAGGTTTGGGCAGCAGAGGTGCTGAAAACTGCTTTTTCAGTACTGGCTGATGCTACTCCACTCACAGAGGGTACAGTGCTAGGCATGGGTAACTTGTGTGTTTTACTGCTGTTCAAGCCAGGACTCTGGAGTGTTCTTGGGCCATTTCCTCTTGGGTTTTGCCTTTTCCCTCTGGCTTTTCCCGCAGGCTCATGGAGATTTTACTTTCCTTCTACGACAGTGCTACTTGGTGCCTTCTGGCTTTTAGCTGGTGGCATCTCCACTCATCTTCTTAATGAGTTTCTGCTTGGATCCTGGTATTAAAGACGTCGGATAAGTACTGTTTTCAGAGAAACAGGAATGTGGTCCGCTCCTGAGCCTACCCCATGGCTGTTATTCAGTACAGCTGGGTTGTCAGGGCAGGACAGATCCCAAAGGAATACGCTGGGAGGATTAAATCCATGTTGAGAAACCTGGAGTGCACCCATTGGTTTGACTGTGGTGATCTCTGACTCTTTGCTGTAAGCAGCTCTGGCTCAAGAGGGTCTGACCCTGCCCGGGGTAGGGGTGGGGGGTCATTCTGCCACTGATGATTACCAAGAGCTTCGTTCAGAGGAGCTCACAACAGCGGCCCTCTGGCTGGGCAGCTTGCTTCCAGGCAGGTCCCAGGCTTCCCAGTGCGTGCACAGGCCTGTGATGATTTCTGGAGTGCCAGAGCAGCGTGTCTCTGGTGGGGAGCCCAGCGCCGAGGGGGGTGGCTGAGGACACGCAGCACAAGGGCGTCTCTTGTTCTTTAGCATCCTTTGAAGCGGCAGCAGTTTCTTGGCTGTGTCCACCACGAGGTTTGGGGAACCTGGAAGTGCTCTAAAGGCAGGTGGATGTGGCATCTGTGGACGTGGCTTAGTGGTGAACACAGCGGTAGTGGGTTAATGTTTGGAGCTGATGATCTTAGAGGCCTTTCCCAGCCTTAATGATTGTATGAACAGCTCCTTCCTCTGAGATCCAGCTGGTTTCTTTGGGGTGTGTTCTTGCCCCGTGATTTTCCTGTTTCCCTGGGATCCCATCTGCCGGATCTGATCTCCTGGTGCGCTGCTTCTCCTGAGCACCCGTGCGGAGTGCTGGGGGGTGCGAGGGTCTCAGGGAGGGGCAGGGCATGGAGCCCCCACCCCCCGTGCTGGGATGATAGACACCTTGTACTCCTGGGCGGTGCAGGAGGTTGTGAAGCAGGGAACCAGATCCTGAGGTGCACAGCTGGAGCTGCAGGAGGGAAGGGGAGAGGCTGTTTGCCAAGAGGAGAACAGAAGCTTTGCCTTCACCTGTGCTCAGCCCCGAGGAGTGACCCTGCCCCGGGGCTCTCTGTGGAACGTTCCTGCAGGACTGATGAGCACCAGGAGCCGCGTTTATTGACGGGGACGACTAATTAGGTTTCAGCCTTGAGGCAGCCGCTGGCGTGGGAGTGAAGAGCAGCAGGAGCCTCGTCCTTATCTCCCACTGCTTCAGTGACTCCAGCAGTTTGACTAAAGCTTGGAGAGATTTCCTAAAGGCAGGCAAGTCTTTAGTAAGTCTGAAGACGTCACGGGAGCAACGGGCACTGGATTCCCTGGTGTCGGTCCACGGCGAGGTCTGTGCTGCTCGGCCCCTCCAGGCTGGAGGTGGAATCTCCTGTGCACAGAGGGAATGCTGTGGCACGGGGAGCAGAGCTGAGGCAGGGAGAAAGGACGTCTGGAAGGCTTTTGCTGGAGGGGAGGGATGCTGGGGTGAAGAGAAGGAGGGATGTGAATGAATAAGCTCAGCCCCCTGAGAGCCCCTCCCTGCTTTAATCTTGAGCCCAGCTGAAAGGGCTGATGAGATGTAATGGTTGGCGGGACCCAGCCCTTTGCAAGGTGCTCAAGCGAGAGATCACTGTTATCCTCCTTTAATTAGCACCTGTGGTGCCCTGTTAATAACAGGCATCTGATTCAGACACTTGAGCTTTAATGAATTCATCCAGCCAAAGAGATCCCCATCCCTCGGAAGGGGGTCGGTGACAAGGAAGAGCTCATTGAAGTGTCCTCGTTGGATTTTGTGCTGGGAAGTTCTGGGAGCTCGCTGAGATAGGGCCCCCCCGAGCCCTTGTCAGGGCACCCAGAGCCCCCCTGAGCCCTTGGAGGAGTGAAGGGAGCAGAAAAGTCAGTGCAAATCCCGGCAGCAACACAAGGCCAAACGCTTTCGTTGCACCGAGAAGAGGGGGAGAGACAGAGAGAGAGGAAGAACGGAAGAGTGAAAGAAAACTTCTGAATTCCCTCATCTTTGTATTTCATTGCACTAGGAGTCCCAATTATAAAATCTGTGTGCAGAGGAAGCCAATGCAGCTGCTCTTGGTGAAAAAAAACGAGTGACAGGTGAATTGAAACCGTAAAATACGTTCAGTGTTCAACAGGAGGGAACATGTCTCTACATCTCCTGCATTGTTCTTAAATGCGCGGCGCCTTTTGGGGATCTGGTGGTTTGATTCCCTGTATGAGCAAGCCCGTCCTTTCCCCGCTCAGCTCTCCACGTCCATCCATTCCCAGGTGGCTGGAGGGCAGGCTGGTGGGAGCTTGGGCATTGTGGGGGCTGCTGTTCCTTCCCTCTGGCCGTGCTGCAGGTTTGAGCAGTGACTTTGGCTTCACACGCGTTTATTCACTCCATGGGGTTCGTGGTCTGCAGGACAGGAGATTTGTTGGTGTGTGCTTTCTGAAAGCACCCCAAAACTTCCCTGGATTTAAACTAGGACAGTGGGAAAGGGGATGGGAGTAAAGTTAGCTCTCAGCCCCCTTAAAAGTAGCGTGCCTTTGTGTTCTGCTGCTTTCCAGCAGCCCAGCAAAACCCTCTGTTGAGCACAGGAGCAAGGGGTTGGGCTGCTCCTGACCCTCTGTGGTGCTGCAGGACCCGTTGCCTGGGTTGTGCTGCAGCCTGCCCTGAAGCTCCCACTGAATTTGGCTCTTTCAGTGGCTATCAGATCCCGGCCTTGTCGGCTCGAAACACCCCCTGAGGCTCTGGTTTGTAGTGCCGTAAAAGCTGACCACGATTTCCGTCATCTGCAGCCAAGTATTCATCGCTGCTGGTTTTATGGCCACCGTCGGTCTCGGCAGCGATTTCCATTAGGCCGCTGAAATAACACTTCTTCATTGCAGCATTCTCACGCGGAGAACAGAGAAGGGAGGAAGGGTTGCTGGCATCCTGGGTGTCCCCCTGCCTTGTCTGCAGCCCTCCACTGGAAAAGCACGTTGAAGTGGTCAGATGGTTGTTGTCCTGCTGCACTGTCCGGGCAGCAGCTGCTCGGATAGCTCGGGAGCAGCGCTCGGGCTCTGTGCACGCTGCTCTTCCTTGCTTTAGTGCCCCTAATGAAATAACTGGTCAGAAGCAACATCTGGTTTGTGGGTGATGGAGGAGACTGGAAAAAAACAACTCCTGTAGTCCTTCATGGAAGGCTGGTCAGCCTGAGCCTTTGGGTTTGCTGTTGTCTCTGTTGGAGGAGGAGGAGATAAGAGGGGCACGCAGAGACTACGGTCAGTCCTCAAATCCCAGAAGGGTTTGGGTTGGAAGAGACCTTTAAACTCATCCAGTTCCACCCCCTGCCATGGGCAGGGACACCTTCCACCACCCCAGGTTGTGCCAAGACTTGCCCAAACTGGCCTTGGATGCTTCCAGGGATCCAGGGGCAGCCACAGCTTCTCTGCCCAACCTGTGCCAGGGCCTTACCACCCTCACAGACAGCAATTCCTTCCCAATATCCCACCTAACCCTGCCCTCTGGCACTGGGAAGCCATTCCCTGTGTGCTGTCCCTCCATCCCTTGTCCCCAGTCCCTCTCCAGCTCTCCTGGAGCCCCTTTAGGCCCTGCAAGGGGCTCTCAGGTCTCCCTGGAGCCTTCTCTTCTCCAGGTGAACCCCCCCAGCTCTCCCAGCCTGGCTCCAGAGCAGAGGGGCTCCAGCCCTGGCAGCATCTCCGTGGCCTCCTCTGGACTCTCTCCAGCATCTCCACGTCCCTGTGCTGTTGTTCCCAGGGCTGGGGCAGCTCTGCAGGGGGGTCTCAGGGGGGGCAGAGGGGCAGAATCCCCCCCTGTTTGACCTGCCTGTCTTGCAGTCCTGTGGGAACCTTTGCCTGCTGGTCCCTCAGCTGTGGTGCCTCTCCCTGTACGAGCCAGCAGCTTTTCCTCGGATGTTCAGTGAGAGAGACCCAGCCATGAGATCAGGGACAGGGGCATCCCACCAGCATCCTCTGGGGCCATCTTTTTAGGGGTGATTCTGCCTTGGCCCCTGCAGTTGCGGAAGGTGCTGCAGGGTCATCACTCAGCTGGGCTGTGAGACGTAGCCTGGAGCACCTCAAAGGCCGTCGCTTTGCTTGTGAGACTAAATAGGGCCCTTTCTTCCCTTTTAGTCCCATGTGTTGCATTTTCCCTTTCAGTGCTTCTAAGGACTCTACTAATTATTAATAATTAAGCTGACGAGGCAAAGCTCGGTTCCTTTCCCTTGCATCTGGAGTAAGCCAAGGAGCTCGGCGTGGGAGCTCGCACCACATCCCATCCAGCGCCGCCTGGGCTCAGCAGCCCCTCTGGAGTTCGGCTCGTAGGATCACAGAAGGGTCTGGGTTGGAAGGAGACCTTAAGGATCACCCAGTTCCAAGCCCCCTGTCACGGGCAGGGGCACTTCCACTGGGACCACAGTGCCAAAAAGCTGGGCAGCGTGGTGGTTCTGGGTGATGGGGCTGAGAGGTGAGATACAGAGTGTGGATCTCACGCCTGACGTGGCACCTTGTTGGCCCGTGTTTATCCAAGCCTTGTTTCACAGGCTTCCCTCTGCCAGCAGGAAATTTTTGTTGCTTTTCTTGGTTTTCTTCTCCTCCTCAGACGTCCAGGGGACCCATGCAGAGACTGAGGTCCCCCTTAAGCGCAGGCTCAGGAAACTCGGGGTGGTTCACCACAAGTGGAAAAGCTCCACTCTTGCTGCAGCTGCCCTTGTAGCCCTCTGGTTGCTCATCAGGTCCCAGCCTGCCCTTAAAAATCTCCTCGTGGTCCTCAGAACCCCCACCACCTTCTCTGGGTTTGGTCAACATCTCCTCCCTTTCCATGGCCCTGCAGCTGGGTTACAGTGCAAGGGGGACCTTCCTGCACAGGGTGTCCTTTCCCTGCAGAGCCTCAGGATTTATTTACCTTCCTTTTTTCCCCTTCACTCCTCGTTTCCCACCAGTTTTCCCCCTCCCCTTCCCTCTGACTGTGGACCAAGGCTCTCCGGCTGTGCGCTGCCCCACTTCCTAACGGCGGGAGCAGCTCTCCCTCTGTTCAATCCTTGCGTGCAAAAGCCCAGCATTAGATAATTGCTGGATTGAAAAGAGGCTGTAATTATTTTTTGCTTCCAACTACAGGAGCAGGCAGGCTTGCCAGACTGCTCGGTAGCTGCTGGCAGATGCTCTTCAGAGGGTATCCCTGCCCTGCCTACATCCCTCCCCACCGTCAGATGGGCCGTACGTCTTTATTTTAACTGTTAGCTGGTTCCCTCTTCAGATTGCTGCTCTGGGCTGCCCTGGAGTGTTGGAAGTGTTTCTCTTCCACCTTTAACGGTTCATGGTTGCTCAGTGTTTAATATTTTCCCTGTCATTATTCCTGGTGACTTCTGCCAGAGAGCAGGAGGGCCCCCCCGGCAATGCCCAGTGCTTGGGGAGTGCAGAGCAGAGGACCAGGCTGTGAATGCGCTGCCGGGTTAATGGGGCAGCTCTGGTGATTAAGGGCTCTAGCAGAGCCATTATTCCGGCATGAGGAACCCGACAGGAGCAGATCCGTGATTTTTTTATATTTTGTTTTCCTGCTCTAAGCAGCACGGGGAGCAGCTGGTAATCTGGGATGTCCCAGTGCAAGGTCACCGCCCTTGCTGTGCAGCTGGCTGGTCCCTGCAGGTCTCCCTCGGTTCAGAAGGACCTGGTGGTCCCCTCAGTGGGTGGCACGGGGCGTCTGCACGTGGGTCTGCAGCAAAATGTGTTAGAGGGTGTTTGGGAGCAGGACAAGGCCACAGTCAGGCAGGAGAGATTTCCTTGCTCCTCTGAGATCCGTACACATCTGCAGGGAGACGCGGTAGGTTGAAAGCTTTGAGCTGGTCATCTGGAAGAAAAAGCCCAGCTGTTTCCTAGAGCTTCAGGCCTTTTCTTCCCTTCTGATTCCAGGTGAAGTATTTGCAGGTTAAAAATCACGGTGCCTTGTCTGGAAAACCTAAAGCGCTTTGAGGGCTTGGAGCTCTCTTTTCCCAACTCAGACAGCTGCGAGAAGCGATCCCTGGCCCGTGGCCACCCTCTCATGGTCACCTGCTGCTGGAAAATGACATTTTGTTAGGAAAATCCCACAAATACCGAGATTTCTCCGGCTAAATCTGTACCCTGGCCCCCAGCAGATGTTGGTATCTGCCTGTTATGCCTTTGCCAGCAGTGGGGTGAGGGTCTACCATGGTGCCAGCAAGTTCCTTTTTCTTTAAAAGGCAGTGAGCCTATCTTGATGAGAGATTCCTCCCTTACTCAAGGGAGCTTGGGTTGGCAGAGAGGCTTTGAAATATGGGATTACACTCCAGAGACACCACAGCTTGCTGCCATTGCTCACCCGGCTCGTGTTGGGTCCACATTCGTCTGCTCCAGCTTCTTAGTGCCAAGGGTGTCATTAAGTCTTTTCACAGCAAGAGAGGGTGAAAAAACCAACTTCAATGCTGTATCATTCATGTATATGTATTTACCTGTCCAGTTAGGCTTTCAAAGAGGACCACAGATGGCATCCCCAGGCTGCTCCTTAGGCTTGCAGTGGGACCCCGAATTCCGGGGGTGTCCCCACCCCCACCGCCAGTTCTAAAGGCTTTTCTACAAAGCCAGCCACCTCTTTTGCCCAAGCAGTTTTGGTTGTCATAAGCTGAAATGCTCCACGTCCCTCCCAGCTGCTCGGCAGGGAGGGGATTGCACCCTCATTTCTGCGCTTTCCTGGCGGTGCGGCTCACACGGGAGGCATGGCACGCTGCTCAGCCTTCGCAAACTGCTCCGCAACATCTTCAGGAGAATTACAAAAAAAAAAAGGGCAGCAAAGGGGAGAGAGAGGAGCCTTGCAGATGGAAAAAGGGAGAATTAAGCAGCTGAAAAATGCCGGTGATGCTGCGTGCGTTTGGAGGGGATAACTAATGAGCCTCCGAAAGGTCACGGTTTTGCTCATGGTTAACCTTCAGCAAGCTGTTACGTAGGCAGGGCATGGGCTGTGCTGGTATAAAATGAATCCGTCTCCTCTTCTCTTCCAGGAGAGAGGCTGAGACCTGCTGAGGGATAACGGGGCTGCGCAGCACAGGAGCTCCTCGTCGGGCTGTAACGATCAGGCGGCGCTCGGCTCCGCCGGGGAAGGACGCACAAGGGGAAGGTGCTGGGAGTGCAGACGTGGAAACTCGCTGCTCTGAAGGCCGCCAACAAACTGAGTTTTCGGTCTGCGGAACATTTGCTGCCCTCGGGATTTCTGTGTGCCAAGGATGGGGTCTGCCTGTCGCGGAGAGGGAGCGACGAGGAGGGCGAAGCTTTGCTGACGGCTGGGGGGCCCGGACGGTGCCTGGATGCGCTTCGCTGGTGGGGAAAGCACTGCCAGGACTTGTGGGCAGGGAGGGTTTGGGGCAGCGGAGGGGCCATGGGGCTGCTCTGGGCTCTGCCCCGCAGCGGGGCCGGCCGGCTGCCCCGGCACTGAGACGTCAGGGGCGTGGGGCTGGGCATCCTCCTGTGCCACCAGCCCCGCGCTTCGGCGCCGTCTCCAGGATACCGGGGAAGGGAGACGAGGCAGGGGCTGAAAAATGTAGCAGTGCTGATCTTCTAGTCTCAAGAAAAAGAACTTTCCTGTTTTGCTAGAGATCGCTGGGCTGTGTTTCTCCACGCTGCTTGCGAAGTCTCTTCCAGCCCTTGATTGCTCACCCAGCTCAGAACATTTTCTTTCTCTGTGTGTGTGTGCATGTGTGTGTGTGCGTGTGTGTGCTCAGATTTACTTTCACTCTGTGTCACCTCAGAAGTGATGGGCTCCGAGCGAGACCACCCCCCCTGCCAGCCCCTGTAAGTGACGATGAGGGGCTTGATTTCCAACCGCGTTCCTGACCTGGAAGCTCTGAGACTCTCCCGGCTCTCCGAGTGACGAGGGAGAGGAAGCCGACATGGCAGAGAAGTGCGACTGCATCGCCAGCATGTACGGGTACGACCTGGGCTGCCGCTTCGTGAATTTCCGCCCCCTGGGCTTCGGGGCCAACGGGCTGGTGCTGTCGGCCCTGGACAGCAAGAGCTGCCGCAAAGTGGCGGTGAAGAAGATCACGATCGGCGACGCGCGGAGCATGAAGCACGCCTTCCGCGAGATCAAGATCATCCGCCGCCTGGACCACGAGAACATCGTCAAGGTCTACGAGGTGCTGGGGCCCAAGGGCGCCAACCTGCGCGGCGACTTCTTCAAGTTCAACGTGGTGTACATCGTGCAGGAGTACATGGAGACCGACCTGGCGCGCCTGCTGGAGCAGGGCAAGCTGGCCGAGGAGCACGCCAAGCTCTTCATGTACCAGCTGCTGCGCGGGCTCAAGTACATCCACTCGGCCAACGTCCTGCACCGCGACCTCAAGCCGGCCAACATCTTCATCAGCACGGAGGACCTGGTGCTGAAGATCGGCGACTTCGGGCTGGCCCGGATCGTGGACCAGCACTACTCACACAAGGTAGGCGGTGCCCGGCTGCCGGGGCCGGCGCTGGCTCGGGGAGGAAGGCACGGGATGCTGGTGGGGTGGGGTGGCTGGACCGTGGTGGATCTTCTGGGGAGAAGCTGTCCTGGGCAGCTCTGAGCCCTGCTGGGGGGGTCACTGCTGGTGATCACTCTCCTTCGCCCCAAGCCAAGGCGTGTTTTGGTAGAATCACACCACAGAATATTCCGAGTTGGGACCTATCCAGTCCAACTCTTAAGTGAGTGGCCCGTAGGGGGACCAAACCCACAGCCTTGGTGTTACTAGCACCGTGCTCTAACCCCCTGTGAATAATTTGGGTGGGAATGGACTTTTAAACTCATCTAGCCCAACCCTCCTGCAACGAGCAGGGACACCTTGCACTGGGTCAGGTTCCTCAGAGCCCCTGAGCCAAACCTGGCCTTGAATGTTTTCCAGGCACAGCCCAAGGACTGAGCTCTGCCAAGCGTGCCCCAGGGCTCTCCAGTGCTGCAACGCTGCAGAGAGGGCACTGGAAGGGTTCGAGTGCCGTTTCAGTGTCTGTCATTGCTTTATGGCTTATGTATCAAATGTATTCTCAGGTGTTTTATTCCATCTCAGCAGTGGACTGTGAGGAGGCGTGTGTTTGCTTGCTTTACTTGAGTGACTAAGCTCTGTGTTTCTTGCTTTGCTGCTGTTACAAAACACGAGCTGCTGGAAGCACATGGAAAAGGCACCTGGAACGTCTGCGCCCACTCTGCTTGGCTTTGTCCTCACTTTGGAGCCAACCCACTTCTTAAAAACCCGTTTTTCTTTGAGTTACATTCATTTTAAGACAGGGAGAGAGGGATGGGTCTGTGAGATTCAGTCAAATCCTTTCATCCAAGGTCAAGATTCAAGTGAGACACAAAATTCCTTGGTGTTTCATTGCAGTGCAGTAGTGGTGAGTGACCAGTGCAGCCTGGTTTGCTGACAGCAGGCAGCCAGGGTGGGAGGGAGGGAGGGAGGCCGGGAGAACTGGTGAGAGGGCTCTGTAACGCACGGTCCTGATGCTAATGGGCTTTGAAGGGGGATGCAAGTGTTTGAAGCAGGTTGCCTTCCAGGCTGGAGCTTCTGAGCAGTGGAGGAACACGGTGGAGGCTTCATCAGCTTGTGGATCCGCATGTTCCTGGGAGAAAGCAAAGTTACCTGTGGTGTGTGCAGCCTGCAGCAGGCTTCTGATTGAAGCTACCGCTTGGTGTTGCAAGACGAGATAAAATGTATTTTCTTGAGCTGGGTGTTTCCGTGGGCAAGTTCAGAGTCAGCCACGGAACCGCTGTTGTGCCTGGGCCGAGGTTTAAACACACCTTGCATCTTCCAGCGGGTTCCTGCCCAGCGTGGCTCTGATTTGGGCACTGTTGTTTTGTGCAGGGGGAAAAGAGAAGGGGAGAGGGAACAGGGTGGCGAAAAGACAGTCTCATGATCCTGAAGCTGAGCCCTGTTTTCAAGTTTTCCCAAGGATTTGGGAAGAAACAAAACCTGTGTAAAAGAAAGAAGGTTGCAGAGGACACCGGGGAGTGAGCGGCAGGGGTCCCTGGCACTGCTTCCTGCCCTTTCTGTGCCCCTTCCTCACCAGTTACTTATGACCCAGCTTGGGAAGAGGCTCCTGGCTCTTCAAATGTGTGGTTTGCTTTTTTGAGGAGGGTGACTCCCAGAGAAGACCCCTGCAAACAAGCCAGGGCTGCACGAACACAGAAAGTCGCTGATTTGAGGAGCATCCTGTTGTCAGGGACTGCAGGATCAGGGTAGGAGTCGTCTGTTCATGTGTGCTGCACAGTTACTGTTATTTCTAAGCAATTCTCTGCTGCCTTCATAACAGCCAGTGCAGTGGAAAGAGCTGTCAAGGGCTGCAGCTTCGTGGGGTGGGATGTAACTCTGCAAGGTGCCGCTGCACGAGCATCCTCCGGTTCCTCGTGGGTTGGGAGCCTGGAGCATCACTGCAGAAACGCCCCTCAGAGCCTCGGCGGGCAGAGAAAACTGCTCCAGAGCAGAGCTGAAGACAGCAGCCTCGCAGATTGTGTCAGATGTTGGCAATCCCTGGCGGTGGGGAGGGCTGTGTTTGCCAAAGCTGGGTGACGGAGGGCTTGGGTGGGCTGCGGGTCAGTCCCGCCTTTGATGTCCGGCGCTTCTCAGATGACTCAGAGAAATCAATTCCTTTCTGAACCTCTCTTTCAAACCTCCTCTCTCCTCAAGGGCTCATACAGATTTATAAGCTCCTTGTTGGCCCCTGCTCTTGCAGGAGGAGCAGTGGGAGGGGGGGAACCAGCACGGAGCAGAACGGGGATCCTCACACCCCAGGTTTTGGTGCTGCCAACGGGTACCAGCGCAGAGCTCCCCAAGAACAGATGAAATCCTGCTCCCTGGTTTGTTTAACTGTCTGGAGACCCAGTAGATCCAAAGCTCTGAAGGCAGTGCAGAGCTACACCTCTACAGTAATGGTTCCTTGCAAGCCTTTGAAGGGAGGAAGGGTCGTCCTAAAAGCACTTGGATATGTTTCCCTGAGCATGTTTTGTGTGTGGAATATGCGACTGCTGGTGGCTGCGTTCTGCTAACACAAAAAAATTACAGGTTTTGTGGGTGTTGTTTGTCTAGAAGGTCACTGCTCTCCTGACCTGATGTTTCTCGGACTCCAAACCATCCTGCTGAGTGATAAAATGGCAAATAAGAACCACGGTGGATTGTGAGCAGAGTTTTAAGTGCAGTTTGGAAATACAGATACCACCTAAATAATAGCCCTTCTCTGGTAAGATGTTCTGTTTGCATGACTTCCAGCAGGCAGATGTTGAATTAGGATAACTTGGTGGGAAGGGGAGAGATCTCCAGCTCTGGAAGATGCCATGGACCACACTGAGGTGTTGGCCTTCACCAGCTTCAAAGCAGAGCAGCTTTGGCTGCATTTCTCCCCCCATCTGGCTGGTGTTGACTGCTCAAATCCCTTTTTCTGTGTGGTGAGGGCAGCACGGGGGCTTCCCTTTGCCTGAAGCTTCCCTGGAACAAACGAGGTGAACTTCCAGCTGCCAAAGCCACATCCAGATCAGGGTCTGCACCTTCACAGGCTGCTCGGACCTGACAGCCTAAATTTGAGCCCTGTCTCAGATACATGCACCTACAAACACCTCCAAGGCACAGAGTATCAGGTGTGGGAGGAGAGGACCCTCAGGAGATGATCCTGTGTGCATCCCCTCTCTCTGCCATGCTGTCTCTTCCCCGCTGCTCTCCATCCAGCCGCGCAGGCTCCTTTCTCTTCCGTCTTACTGCTCTTTATCCCTGGGAGTTTATCCCTCTTGAACAACTCCCTTTTTCTTGGGTCGCTGCTGTTTGTGGTTTGAATGCTTTGCCACACACCTCAGTGCCCAAATGGTGAGAGAAGGAGGGTTGGAGACGAGCATAAGGGATATTTCCAGCCTCCATGAGGTTCTCATTCTTATGCAGGGCTGGCAAAGCTGAGCATTTCCTCTTTCATTACCCACCTCCTTAGTGAATTCAAGCACCTCACCTTCCCCACTGGCCCCTCTTTCTGCAGCCTCAGGGTCCTGCCTGCCCCCCATGCTCCAGCCCCTGCCCTTCAGAGGCTCCATGGGCATGTTCAGCTGCCCACCTATCCATCCATCCATCCCCACTCTTTGTGCCCCAACAAATGTATTTGGCTCCGAATGAGAGTCCAGATCCATCTGCACCAAGTTTGGGAGGGAGGGGTAAAGGTGAGGCGCTGTCCTCCCTCAGCTCGTGGTGGGCAGGAGGCGTGGGAGAACAGGGAGATAGCAAAATCAGGCATTAAAAACTGGCATAAGTGCCAGTGGGTGTCTAGACTTTAAAATAATAAATGTTTTGGAGCTGGGTGTTCCTGTCTGGAGAGGACAACAAGGGGGATGTCTGTTCTGTGGGGGTGCAGAGACTCCCTGAATGTCTTCACTCGGGTGACAAGACCACAAACTAAGATGTTCCTTGTCCTCCCTGTGTTGTACAGGACGTAGATTGTCTCTTCTAGGGGCTCTACCTGGTGCTCCAAAGCATTTGGGGGACCCCCTCTCCCTTTGCCTGTTGACAACGTCCCCTTACAGAGTTAATTGGCAGGAATTCCACACTAGAGGAGCGCAGCAGCCCTTTCAGGGGGAGATCTTGGCGCTAAACAGCTCGCAGACCAACCTCAAACCTTTGAAGTCCTCAACTTCGTACTTGCTAGTCAGCGCAAACATAATCTCTTCCAGTATCCCTGCAGTAAAACAACAACATTCCCAGGCGGGTCATCACGAGGAGGCCTTCAGAGGAGGTGAGGATGTGGGGTTTTTTTGCTCCACACTCCTCCAGGGAGGACCACCCTCCACGTTGGGCCCCCGGGGGCAGCTGCTCGTGGTCCCGTGCAGCCGGCACTGAACCTCCCTGCTCTGACCCTGGCTGGGCTGTTCTCCTCCCCTGTCGTCTGGTGAGGCACATTAGAGGTCTGTGCTCCTGAAATAAATGCACTCTGTCGTCCCAGAGCCGTGAGGACACAACATCAAGTTGCTGGAGCCGCACACAGCAGCCGTTCTCTTGTTTTGTTGCGGAGCAGCCTTCCTGCACGCCCGGCGTCTCCCCACAGCCCCTCCTGGACGTGTCCCACCTGCCTCTTTAAGAAATAAGGTTAAAAACGCTGCCGTGGAGAGGCAGCAGCTTGCTGCTGCTCCGAGATTATTCCAAGAGCTTGGGCTTGTTGCTATTTTGGGTCCCCCATCTGCACCCGGAGCTGACCCGGCTCCCACGGGCGCGGCAGCAGAAATCCCGGTCTGGTTGCGGATGGAGGCTTGGATATGCAGGCCGTGGTTGGATCCTGGTGGATTTCCAGTTTGTGAGCTCCTGGTCCGCTTCTCTGTGGCTTTTTGACTGCGGAAAGATGGGTTTTAGTGTGAAACAGTCTCGGGAGAAGCTTTGGTCTGCAGCGTTAGGGGCTGCCTGGTTTGCGGTAGGTGGGATCCTGCATGTCCCCTCAAGGAAACCTGCTCTTGGTCCCTCCAGCTCCAGGGAGGAGCTCCAGGCTTGGATGATGGTTGTTTTGGGACACTACTGCCATGCTGTGCCAGCTTCCCTGGGCACCCTTGGGAGGCAGGGTCAGCCTGGTGTGACCGGTGTGATTCCAGGAGGCAGCCGAACCTGCCCTAAATTGTTTCTCCTCCTGGTATTACAGGGAACACACAAAACCCGTGTTGTGTAAAGATGAGAGAAATCACTCCTTTTTCTTTGCTTTTCAGCGCTCTTGCTGTGTGCTGTTTGATGTGACTTGATGCTTATCCTACCTGTGGTGAATTCATCACCATTATAGATTGCCTGAGCCATTCCCACACACGCCGGAGGAGCGGAGGAGAAGCAGGAAAATGATACTTGAAAATTGAGAACAAGCAAAGAAAAAAAACGTAGCATGGAAGGGCTTGGACTTGAAACCATTCCTGTTTTTCAGTCAACTCCATTACATTGTTTTTTAAAAAGAGATTCCAGTGGTTCTTCAGTGCAGAAAAGGCTGAATCCACAGAATATTGTCGTGAGGATGAGTGCTCCATCTTAATTAGAACTAATTAATATGCTTCTGCTCGCGGTCTTTCTGTCTGGTTGAATCTGCATAAATGGTAAAATTCTGTTTTTAAGCCTTGCCTTGCATAGGGGGTGGCTGGAAGTGCTCGGGCTCCCCGCCTTGGCAGCGCAGGTGGGAGCTGAGCCCAGACCTCACCCAGGTGCGGATGGAGCCTCGTCCAAGTGTCCAAGCAGCTGCACAACCCCGGCTCCCGAGGCTGTGCTGGTATTGCCCTGTGGAAACTGATAATCCACAGGAGTGTAGCTGCTTCCCTGGAGTGGTAGGACAGGAACTTATGTGTGTATTTCACAGAAATGAGGGTCTAGCTGGTGTTTTTAGCCACGGTGGAGGCAGAGCAGAGGCAGTGTTGGGTCTGTATAAGCTGCTCAGGACTGGGGCGCTGTGCTGTCCAGTTGCTCTCTCACTGGAGGACCTCGTGCCAGGTGGGAAAAGCCTTGATTTTCAAACACCCTCCCCCACCCATCACTCCTTCCCGGTATTTTCCCCCTGAGAAAAAGGAGGGATAAGGTGGAGAGCCCAGCAGTGGAATGCTGTGGGAAGCTGTGTGGGGGTCGGACTGAAAGGCCCACGAGTGGGTGGGATGGGGAGAAGCTGTGGGTCGCTCCTCTCCATGGGTCCTTCCCGTGCTGGGAGCTGGGTGGCACGAGAGTGGCATTCCTTTGCTGGGAGAAATCGCTCCAGCTATGAATTGCCCTGGATTTAGAGTCCTCAAAAGTTTATTTTCTCGGGATTCTCCAATAAATACCAGCGCCTCCATTGTTGGGGATAATTGCAGTAGCTGAGAAGTGGTGGTTTGATCGGATAATGCCTGGGGGCTTTTGTGCTGGTTCTGATTGAGCAGCATTAGCAAAAATACAACAGCATTAAAATGAAACTTCTCAGCTAATCAGTCTCCATTACAACTTACTGTTAAGAAGGCCAGAATTAAAATGTTCTTTTTAGAAGCAAGCCCTTCATGATTAAAAGCCCGAGGACCCACACATTTGGAAGTTGGCACAAAAACCTGCACTGGGGGAAGGGGGAGCGTGATGAACCTGGTGGTGTTTGTGGTGGTGCACTGCTCTCGTGTTTGGGTGGGGAGAGATGTATCCTGTAACATCCCAGGAGATGCCGAATAGCACAACTGCAGCTTTATTGCAGTAGAAAAAAAAACAGCCTGTGAAACCAAATCGGTGGAGATGGAGTTTTTAACTAAGCTTTTATGCGAACTGTGTGTTTCGTGCTGTCGTTGCATTTTTTGACATTCTCCAAATGCTTCGTGGCATTTAAAGGCAGTTCAGCTTTATAATTTTAAATTTTATTTTGCCGCTTCTGCCGCGTTTCAATCCACTCCCTTCTGTTAATGCGTTGTGTTTGGTACAGAAAAATGCCACCTGTGAACATTCCGGCGTTATCCCGGTGAGGGGGCCATCCGTGTGGCCCAGATTCCAGTGGTTCTTCAGTGCAGAAAAGGCTGAATCCACAGAATATTGTCGTGAGGATGAGTGCTCCATCTTAATTAGAACTAATTAATATGCTTCTGCTCGCGGTCTTTCTGTCTGGTTGAATCTGCATAAATGGTAAAATTCTGGTTTTAAGCCTTGCCTTGCATAGGGGGTGGCTGGAAGTGCTCGGGCTCCCCGCCTTGGCACGGCAGCCACGCACCCGGAGCTTGGGAGTGGAGGGAGCTGGGCCATCCCCTGGGATGCCAGTGCTATTTGCAGGCTTGAGCAGCCCAGCCCTTTCTTGATTTCAGCAGGAGCTGCTCAGCCCTCATGGTGCTCGTCCCGGGGGAGTTCAGGAGCGGGAGGGCCGTGGCACAAAGGGACGACGGCGCTTGGTCTCGGTGCCGTGGGTGCTGCCGAGAGCTCCTCTAAATCCGGGTCAGGCATCCCGGCTGGCCACCCTGCTTGAAGGCAGAGCAGGACAGAGGATGGGGATCTGCCCCCCCAGCAGGGTGGCAGGGGAGGGAGGGGATTTATTAGGCCGGGCTCAGGCTCAGTGCAGGCTTTCCTGTCTCTGCATCAGCTAGATGTTCCCCAGAAGGGCTTTCCCACTTATCCCATGCCGTCTTATTTTCAGGAGCCTTGGCTAGGAGCCCTTGGCAGCTATGTTACCCACTCAGCAATGCTGTAAGACATCTGCTGGTCCAGGAGGCTTTCCTTCCGCGTGGCACTGACGTTCCTCCCTAAATCTGTTTCTCTGACAGTCCCCTTGTTTTCCTGCGTGGGCTTGCCCGCAGTTCCCAGGACGTGCGGGGTTCACTGCAGCAGCATCCTGAGCACTCAGGTGGGGTGAACTCACCAGGCTTCTGGGAGGGGGCTGGATCCTGCTGAGTGCATCCTCCGGGCACTGCCCTCCCGGAGCCCCACACGCTCCCTCTGCCACCTCTGCTCGGGTCTTCTGTCCCCCCTGGCACCCTCTGGGCTGATCCACTGGTGGCTGCTCTTGCCTGGGCTCCCCTGGGGGGCTCCTGACCCATAGAAATTCATTTCCAGCATCAGTGCTGGAAGTTGGATCCGTGGGAGTTCAGCAGGACGTAGGTTGCTGTTACCAGCCATGGAAGGACTGCAGGTACAGGAC
This sequence comes from Myiozetetes cayanensis, assembly GCF_022539395.1. Classification (NCBI taxonomy): domain Eukaryota; kingdom Metazoa; phylum Chordata; class Aves; order Passeriformes; family Tyrannidae; genus Myiozetetes; species Myiozetetes cayanensis. The sequence goes on along the minus strand of NW_026087631.1, from coordinate 71,938,534 downwards.
TAACTGGAAATGGAATGAGATAAAGATTGCAGGCTTGTAACGTTTGGAAACTGAGCACTGTGCTTGGGGTCCTGAGCTGGGAAAGGCTTCCTTGACACACTGCTGGGTTCTAGCAGGGACCCAGGAAAGTACTTAAATAATGTGCTTAACTTCCAGCATGTCTCAGAGGTGGGGACTGGGATTTATAGAGTAGATCTAGGTACTCTAAAGGTGACCTGGAATGACCTGTGCAGGTGTGACCTGCAAATCCGCGCTCCTGAAGCCATCTGTCCTTTGCAGAACACGCTTCAGTACCATGGTGACAGAACAGCAAATAAGTGCTTTGCCTCCCGGAGCACTGAAGCATCTCTGTCTCCAGTGGTGTACCTCATGTCTTTGCTTCCTGCACGACAGACAACCACCCCCCAGCTCTCCTTGCTGACCTTCTCCCTCTCTGCTCTTTCAGGGTTACCTCTCAGAAGGCTTAGTGACCAAGTGGTATCGCTCCCCTCGCCTCCTGCTCTCGCCCAACAACTACACCAAAGCCATCGACATGTGGGCGGCCGGCTGCATCCTGGCCGAGATGCTGACGGGAAGGATGCTCTTTGCTGGTAGGTTTATGGCCCCTGTTGATTCGGTTTTTTTGCTCCCTCCTTCCTTGCTGCCCAATCCTGAGGCTTTCTAGCAGGGCAGAGGGAATCCCCTCCTCTCCCTGCCAGCCAAGACATCGCTGCAGGGATGCTGCGGTTGGTTATTCCACGTGAGGGATGTCCCCTGAACACGCCTCACTTGTGCAGCCCCTGCCGTTATTAGAGGGTCCCTTGGTTGGTGAGAACTTCCCTTAGGGATGGAGAATGGTTTGGTTCTTCACTCAGGTTTCCTGTGCTTCCCTGGGAAGGCCACATGGTGTGATTGCACCCCGTGGGTGTCCGAGGCTGGCCAGGGTCGGCGGTGCCTCCGTGCCAAGCCTTGCCGGGCAGGGGACTGTCTGCTGCCAAAAGGAAAACCTTCAACAAAGAGCAGCTCTGATGGAACAACAAAACCTTTTTCTGTTTCTGTGTGTCCAGCAGAAAAGAAGAGCTTTTTGTTGGGAGGAAGGATGCTAAAAAATAAACATAGGGTGGCATGTAAGGACGGGACATAATGGTGCCCTGTCCGAAGAGGTTTGTGCTTTGAGCCAAGGATTCAAATAGCGGTTGGCTTCTTCAAGGTACTTCTTTTCCTTGAGTGTAGACATTTGAATGCCACTGCCCACTTTCAGCCATTTTCAGGATTTTCCTGTGAGCAGGTATGGGGGCTGTAAAGGTGCAGTGCAAGGAGAAGAAAGCAACAGAAGCACAGCAAGAAGCTCGTAGTTATCACTGCAGCATCCGAAGCTCGGCTCTGGTGCTCCCGAGAGGCAAGAAGTTATTTGATGCGGTCCCAAAACTGCTGTTGTCAGGAGCAGAGCTGTGCTTCCCAAGCTGGGACAAGGAGCCCTTCATTTGGGGGTGAAGCAGCTGCTCTCTGCCTGTCGAAGGAGCTGCTTCCCTGCCCGAGGTGTGCAGCTTCAGTCGTCTCTCCGTCGCCCGTCAGCGTCCTGAATGACAAGGTTTAACATGTTTTGTGAGCAGCTGTTTTCTCAGGGTTGTGTAAATAAATAATTAGACCCATTAATAATGGAGGAGGAGGTTTTCTTCACAGATACTTCAGCGCACCGCAGAGCTCCGCAGCCAGTGCTTGGCTGCAGCTGCTCTGCTGCTCCCTCCCCGCTCCCGCTTGCAGCTTCCCTGTTTCCTCTGTGAAAGCTGAAAAATAAGCAGTCAGTATAATTTTGAGAAGATCCTTAAAGTTGCCTCCCGTTCCTACCTTCCTCTTGTCCTCAGTCTCCCCAGAATTTTCACATCCAGGGACTTCAGCTTTGCAAACTGCGCATCCAACCCGGCTGCTCCTGCTGTTTCCTCGGGATGTATTCCAGGAGCAGGGACATCTCCACGTGCCACTTGTCCTTGCAGATGCAGGGCCTTTTCTGGTCTCGCTGGGAGATGCTGCACCCCAGGGTAGAAAGGTACACTGGCTGACACCACTGGGGTGTCCAGGCTGGTCTTTAGAGCTCATTTCATGGTCAAGGCAGAGGCAAAAATAGCCCCAGGACGGGGGCTCATCTGGGCTCTGTTTGCTGTGTGCCTTAGACGGGATGGAGTGTGCCTTGGAGATATTTCTGCCCCAGAGCAGCCAAGAGCCCGCTTTACAGGCTGGTTCCTGAGCATCCACAGCAGGTTAGAGAGGACGAGATGGAATTTGGCAGATCACAGGCTGGGCTCGGCCAGACACACGCTGTGAGCATCCCTTCTTCTCTGCTCTCTAGCCCAGTGCAGTCGCTTAATAAGCCCCCAGATGCTGGCAGGGTACTTAGTTAATGGGTGGGGAATCAAAACCGAAGCTCAAAATACATGTTCCTTTTTGGCTGCTTTAAAAATAGCCTGTGGAGTTGTTATGGGAAGGCTCTGGCCTTATGCCCTGTTTTCCTAGCCTCCTCCTATGCCAGTAAGTAAAGAAAGGCCAGGGTGGGAGCCTGACAGCAGGCAGGGTGACCATGGTGTCCACCTTTCATCTGCTGCTGTCCAAGGAGGGGAGAACAGAGCCCAGCCCCTCGGAACAGCTAAAATACAACAACAGGGGTTCATCCTTGCTTTTGCTTTACCCCTCTCTGCTTGGGGAGAAGGAGTTTTCCCCCAGCCAGCTGCAGGCCCCGTCCCTGCAGGGTGAGACTTCAGGAGAGTCCTGGGTCACCAGCAGACACCCCGTGGGAGGTGGCAGCGATGTAGCTGCCAGAAAGCTGCAAACCTGCAGTAATTGCCTCGCACTGGATTAAAGGGTTTTTTTGAGTGTGCGTCAGTGGCACAATTTGAAAGGAGCGCTTGGCATAAATCAATGTAATTAACTCAGCGGTCTGTCTGGTGTGCTTAAAGCAGCGCAGGTAAATTGAGGTGATCGGTTATTAGGAAGAGGTGTCACTCACTGCCTCCGTTCTCCTGCACAAATTAATGAACATCCAGCAGAGAGGGGCCCCCAAACCCCCTCCCCTGCAGCCTGTCAGCTGCGGTGGCAGGAGCAGCGTCGGGCTTGGCACGGCCCTGGGGGGGTTACACAACAAAGCTGGTTATCCCAGAGCTTGCAGGAGCGAGGAGCATCTCCATCAGCTGAAATCCGGTTTGCAGACCCTTGGAGAGCTCCCCACTGCTCTTCCCTGGAAAACAGGGAACAGCGTCCATAACTAAGCAGCTACAGCTCCCTCCAGTGACTTTTCCACCTTCTGCTGCTGAAGCTTATCTGAAAGCACTGTCAGTGGAACTGGGAGTGAACGTGAGAGAAGGAGTAAAAAGGAGAAAAGATCTGTCCTTGCAGATCTCCGTGGGGTTCACCAGCGGGACAGAGCCAGGAGATGGCACAGGGACTCTCCCCATGGGATCAGGGCTTACTCACAGGCCTTGGGTGCTTCCCCAGGACTTGGCTGCAAGCCTGGAGAAGGGTTCCCTTTTCCAAGATGTGATGCAGAGCTGCTTGTTCTCTCCCGAGGTAACGACAGCACACTGCGTTTATCCTGCCTGTAGGTCGTGTTTTTCTTTTCAGGAATTAATGCCTTCAGAAAAAGGTCCCTGGGAATTACATGAATAGAGGATAATGGAGGAGAATTGTGTTTCCTGAGAGCCATAATTCAAGGTTTCCAGTGTTGCATTAGCAGCTTCTTTGTGTGACTAACCACGGTGCCTTTTGGCTGCCAGGTACCCTTGGTGAGCAGTGGCTGGGGCTGCACTGAGGGAACAGCCACCAAGCCTTTGTGGCTTTCAGTGCCCAGTAATTTTGGTCACAGTTTGGGAATTAGACTGACCAACGAGGTGTTGGTTTCCTGGTGGTTATCTTTAGTTTCCCCTGGAGCCGTGCTGCGAATCTCTAAGAGTGACCTAAAACGAGTTTTTCTGTGGAAAAAAAAAGTGAATTTATTTTGCTAGGATTGGTGTTGGAAGGGCGTCCCTCTGTCATTTGTGCTTTTCCTGTGGCTTTGTCTTGCTCTGAGTAGCTGATGTGAGCGGGTGCGTGGTGCGATGGTGACCAGCTGGGCCAGTGTCGGTGTTGCTTTGGGGTTGTCTGAGTTCACTGCCGTGTCCTGGCTCTGAGCTTCTGCCTCCTGGGTGAAAAAGTGGGTAAAAGTGGTTGTGAGTGCGTAGAACCAAACCTTGTTGGAGTGATGAGGACATGGTGGATGGAGAGACCCTTTCCCAAGGGCCTCATTCCATGGCCAACCATTCCCTCGATGATTGGACCTGCCCTGGGCCGGGGCAGTTGTGTTTTGGGGTCAGCTCCGTGGGTGTGAGTCTGGAAGCCTCCTACAGACCCACAGGGAGCTCTGGGATGGGGAGGGCAGCCCCTGTGAGGTGCCAGGGACTCGGTAGCCCAAAAATCCCGCTTGGTTTGCCCGCCCCAGCCAGCTCGCTGCCTAAATGGCTCGTCCTGCTTCTGGGGACAGAATATTTATGACTGGCTCTCCTGGCAGGCAGAAAGTCAATAGTGAGGCTCCGTGCTTCCACCAGGCTGTCCCCCTGCATGCACAGGAGGCTGGGGATCAGCCAGGGAGCCCTGGGTCCCATCCAGCGGTGTGCTGAGGGACGGGATGAGCGCTCGGCGCCGCCGCTCCTCTCCTCTCCTCTCTCTGGCTGGTGAGTGGGGGGCCTGGGGGTGTGTGCACAAACACATCCCAGAAGGAAAGGATTGCAAATACACCATCCACACAGCAGCTGTGGTGCCCAGCAGGCAGCGGGAGCGGGTCAGAAAGCGCCCGTCCCATCAGGACAGCACAGAGGCCGGGCAGTTGCACTCCTTTAAAGGGGAAGTTTTGGGACCCCTGGAGCTGATCATACAATACTGCACTTCCTCCCCTGATTTACCTTCTGTGCCTCATCTCACTGGCTGTTTTCTGCCCGTTCAGGGGGCCACGAGCTGGAGCAGATGCAGCTTATCCTGGAGACAATCCCCGTCATCCACCAGGAGGACAAAGAGGAGCTGCTCAAGGTGATGCCCATGTTCATCAACAGCACGTGGGAAGTGAGGAAGCCGCTGAGGAAGCTGCTGCCCGAGGTGGACAGTGAAGGTACAGTGGTGCCCGCTGCCTTTGGCAGTGCCCTCCTCCTGGGGCTTCCCCTGGCTGTGGTGCTCTCATGCCTGTTTCCTCAGGGTCCCACAGGAATTGCCCTCAAAGGGCAAGTGCCTGAGCTCTGGTGGGGAGGACTCAGGTATAGGGGGGATTCCAGCTGCACCTGTAGGTTACACATCTCCCCACAGCATACCTGTCCCCTCACAGCTCCCCCTGCTCACCATCCCACCAGGGAAGGCGAGGGCTGCAGGGCAGCACTCGGGGCGCTGTAGCTTGCTCACAGGTAGCTCCTAAGGGTGCCCAGGGGTGCCCGGGGGCCACGTCAGCCTCGGGCACGCAGGGACAGATTGATTTCCCTGTCACTGCTGCGGGGAGAAAGGTCACCTGCGCCCCTCAGCATAATCCACGGCCGCTTTCCTGCCTCTCTGACCCGCAGCGTGTCGTAATGTGCGACTTGTAATATGTCGTTCCTCCGTGCCTCGTGGTGACCTTACGGAGCTATTGATTCCCTCCTACTTAATTAGTCCGAGTGATGAAGTGGCCTCGCGGGAGACAGCTGGATACTGGTTAATGTTTGAGCACTGAGAGGCAGGAGGTGTGGCTGCCCGTTCTGCTGGGTGACTTTGCCCCTAAAAAAAACTGACCCATTCTCACAGTTACACCTTTAATGGGGGATGTTCCTGAAGGTGTAACTGGAGAAAGGCATATTCCTGTTTGTCTGAGCCCAGAGGGACTTTGCTGTGAAAGAATCAGCTGGATAAGCAACAACTTCAGTGACAGGATTTTGCCTTTTCACATCGTAACCTCAGTAAAAACAGTCATCAAAAAACAGCGAACTAGCCCTCTACATTTAGATTTAATTCTCATCACTTTAATTGCACTGAAGTTTCCTCCTTCATCGCTCTAGAAAGAGTTCATGCATTACAGCCTTTCTGAAATGATTTCTGTCATGCAGAATTCTTAAAATATTAACGTATAGAATAATCTTACAGTGCTGGTCACGCTGAAGGCTTTTAAAAATTGCAGCAAACCTAATCCGCTTCAGCTGCAAGTAGAGATCAGTGAAATCGGTTGCCTGAAGTGCAACGCGCTCGTCGAATGGATCTGAGAGCGTGGAATCAAATCCTGGCACAGCCCAAAGGCGTTTTTGGGGCGGGATTTACCGCTCTGCTCGGGATCACAGCGCCGGGGTGTAACACACACACGCGTTCCTGGGGAGGTGTGATGGTGCTCTCACGGCCATTTCTCCTGCCTTGCTGGAGGAGGTGGCGCCTGAGCAGGGGCTGCAGGATTGCTCCCATGGCAGGTGAGGTGGATGCAGCAAGGACAGAAGTGCCTGGTGCAGGTGTGCTTGTTGTCGTGGCCTTTAATTCCTCCCTGACTTCGAGGGGGTTTGTTATGGGGGTTCCTCGAGACTCCTCCTGGCAAGGATGCTGTCACTGCTTTAGAGGGATTAGTGAGCTGGTGTCTCTGTGCTCCACAGCGATTGATTTTCTGGAGAAAATACTGACCTTTAACCCCATGGATCGATTAACGGCCGAGATGGGGCTGCAGCACCCCTACATGAGTCAGTACTCGTGCCCCGAGGACGAGCCCGTGTCCCAGCACCCGTTCCGGATCGAGGACGAGATTGATGACATCCTGCTGATGGAAGCCAACCAGAGCCAGATGTCCAACTGGGACAGGTAAGGTGCTCAGGGGTGGGCCAGAGAACAGATACTGGCTTGAATTCTTGAGGCAGAACTTGGTTGGTGAGTCCCTGACCCGCCCTTGACTGGGTTCCATCACACGCGTTCCAGACCCGTGAAAAGCACCCGCGTTTTCCTCCTTTATGCCATGTTGTGATCCTGGCCCGAGCTGGCACCTCACCAGAGCCAGCAAGAGGCTCGCCATTGGTTTCCTCAGGGAGCAGATGTGGAGTGTGCTGAGTTACTGAGCACCTTTCTGCTTCTGGGTTTTGTTCACAGCCTGTATTGTGGCTCTGCGGCCCTTCCCTCTGTCCTCTTTTCCTATAAAACAGGTTATACAATAATGTAACCTTCCTGGGGACAAGGCCTGGTTTGGAGCGCTGTATTTATCACTTTTTAAGGTGTGTGTGAGCACCAGAGACCACAGATAGGGGGGGTCTTGCAAAAAATCCTTGGTTGTGTTGACATTTAAATGGTTTGCTGGAAGTTTAGAGCAGATCAAAGCTTTGAGCTGAGGTCTCTCATGTCCTGGATGATTACCCCAGTTACTGGTCCAGTCCCAGCACTGGAGCAGGCAGGACAAAATAAGCAGCTGGGAATAATTAACCAGGTTCATTTTTTTTCTGTAGAACTCCTTCCAGCTGGGCAGGATGAGCTGGCTGAGGACGTCTGCAGCTTTGTTCCTCTCTGCATTAGCAATTGAATCTCCCTGCCTCCTTAATACACTGCATTTCACCAGCACTGAAAAAATTACCTGAAGGAATCCCTTGCCTTCACTGTAATTAATCTCTTTGCCTGAGTGAAGAAGTGTCAGAGTAGGGGCTGGGGGGGCACAACCAGGTCAGTTAGGTAAAGAGGAAAGCTGGAAGCTTCCCTCGGGATACCTGTCTTCGGTATATCCCCACAGCTCCAGCATTCCTGTCAGTTACAGCCCCCAAAGCAGCAAATCAGCTGGTGGAGGTCACCTTGTCACCTTTTTATCTCTTGGCTTTGTTGGTGTGTAACAACAAAGGGGGCTTAGGGTGCCCTGCCACCGAGCTGGGGAACATCTGCTGTGGGGCTGTAAAGTTTGCAATGCAAACCAAGTGCTTTGGAGACAAGGAATTATTTTGCCTGTGTGTCGTGGGACACCTGACGAGTGTTTTGTTGCCGTGACAGAGCCCCAGAGCCTGGGGTAACATGTCCTTTAAAGGCAGCTGGGTGAGGAAACAGTAAATTAGATGTCACTGTGAAAACCGTGGCTAAGAAATGCGTGTTGTCAGGTAATTGCAATCGAGGGGGTTAAACTGATTTGAGAAGTTGTCACTTAGCAAGGTGACCCTTCAGGGATGCTCTGGGTCCCTGATGTCAGAGTAAACTGTTGATGTCAAGTCTCAGTGGGGACCAAACAAGGAGCCCTCACACTGTGGTACTTGTGGGCTGAGGGACGGTTTGATTACTGGTGGTGTTAATTGTGTTTTCATCCCAAGTGGGTGGAAGGTGATGAAGGGCTGAAGGAAGGGGCCAGTTGGTTTGGCTGTTGGGCTTTTATTCCAGCTCCTGGTCCCACCTCGGACTGGTAAGTTGCTCGCCCCACTGGCACATTAACACAAAAGAAAAACGTCTCTAATCTCAGTAAGACATTAGAGATCTGCAGGCAAGCGGTAAATCAGCGAGCCAAGGGCAGAACTATCAGCAGCAGCTGATACTGATTTGAGGACTGCTCAGTTCACTGTCTGTGTGTCTTCCACAGGTACCACATAAGCCTCTCCTCCGATTTGGACTGGAGACACGACAAGCACCACGACATGGACGAGGTCCAGCGGGACCCCCGGGCAGGGTCGGAATCCACGGCTGAGGAAGCGCAGGTCGACCCACGGAAATACTCACAGAGCAGCTCGGAGAGGTTCCTGGAGCTGTCCCACTCGTCCATGGACCGAGTGTTTGATGCAGACTGTGGGAAGTCGTGTGATTACAAGGTGGGGTCGCCTTCCTACTTGGACAAACTGCTGTGGAGGGACAGTAAACCCCATCACTACTCGGAGCCCAAGCTAATCCTAGACTTATCCCACTGGAAAAGAGCAACCATAGCACCCGCAGCTGAGCTGTCGCTGGAAGAAGAACCCTCCAACCTCTTCCTGGAGATTGCCCAGTGGGTGAAGAGCACTCAGGCGGGGCTGGAGTGTCCCAGCTCTCTCCCCGAGATCCAGGAGCGGAGCCTGCCGTCCTCTCCTCGCCGCCTGCACCAGGAGCCCGCCGAGGTGAGCAGGGAGGCGGACCCCGAGTTCAACCTGGACGTCTTCATCTCCAGGGCGCTGAAGCTTTGCACGAAGCCCGAGGATCTTCCAGACAACAAGCTCAACGAGATCAACGGGGCCTGCATCTCTGAGCACCCCGGGGAGATGGTGCAGACGGAGGTGTACCAGAAGGAGCGGTGGTGAGGGGGGGAGCCCCGCTGCACCTCCCTCTCCCCCCAGGGTGGTGTGGCCCCTTCCCCAGGGCTGAGTGGCTTCCCCACTGTCATTGAGCATCCGCTTTTCACGCTGTACCAAATGCCTTTCTCGGAAAAGGCGAGCACAAACCGCATTATTGCCCCTCTTGACGCCTTCCAGGGCAGTCAGGAGGCGTGAATGAAATACTGAGTTTCTTATACTGCCTTAACACTCTTGCCTTGCGATCTCTGGGACCTGTTTGAAACTTAAAGTGTACAAGGGGGAAAAAAAAAAAAAATGACAGTACGTGGTAGGTTTACAAACAGAAGTCAAATCAGCTCCTTTACCTTTTTTTTTTTCTATAGCAACTTTAAAATGACGAGGACAAAGGTCTTCAGTGTGGTCAGGTACCATCGTGGTTTGACGGGTTCCCAAAACAACGAACTTTGAGCTCCTCTGAGGCACCTGTGTGAGCACAGGTACGGAGAGAGAAGTGGTGCCAGGCAGCGTCTGTGGCCGGCTGCCGGTCAGCAGAGAGTGGAGCTAGGGGTAGAGTTTGGCCGTCAGACAGAAAGTAACTCCTGGAGAACGTTAACGGGGGAGAAATTTGACCTACAAAAAATATGGGCCGCTTGGGGGTTTGTTTTATTTTTTTTTTTTTCTGACAGGAAGGCAGAATTTCTGCTAGGCGCGTTCTCCTGGTTTGGTTTCTCACGCCTGAATTTCTTCCCTTGTGTCTCACGGGGCAGAGCTGAGCTCTCCAAGCGCTTGGGAGGCCCCATAGGATGCATTTCAGCGTAACAACCTGGTGCTGTGAGTCCTGCCTCAGGCACCTGCCCAGCAGGCCAGCAAATCCCAGTGGAAAGGGCTGGACAGGAGCTGGGAGCCACAAACAGGGTGTCCCACCGCGTGATGCTGCCTGGCACCACCAGCTACACACACGCAGCGAGGGCACCCCACCTTTCCTGTTAAAAAACGAGTTGAAGTACTACTGTTTTACCTTCTGACAAAGACCCTGTGAAGGAAAAACCAGTTCCTGTGGCGTTAGAGTCGTAACTGGCTTCTTTGGGAGATGCTGGTGTCAGCAGGCAACTGGGCGTGGTGTGTAAATAGACAAAAAGACACAGCTGATCTACTGTAACTTCTGTTTTCATCCACACTTCTGAGCACCTTAACTACTAATCAGCTAACAAGAGTTTGTAAACGGAAGAAATGTTCTATACTTACATTTAACCAAACTCGGCGGTTTTTTTAAGACGGAAAATCTGTAAATAGTGTGATAAAAGCCAGTCTCTGCTTTCCTTGCTGCTGTGCTGCCGTGCTGCACAGCCCAGTGGCACCACACTTCCATTTGTGAAAGAGGAACTACTGTGCTTAGGAACTCCAAGGTCCATATTTAACTATCCCTGTACAAATTACTTCCACCCTCTTAGCAAGTAATCTGCTAAATAACTCTTGAGGTGTGAAGAGGACTGGTGTGAGATCAGACAACTAACTGCAGCGTTTGCTGTATTAACCCTGCTTGCTCTTCTTGGTGGGATCAGGTGCAGGCTTAGCTGCAGGAGAGCTCGTGTTAGGCGTTGACAAGCCCCAAAGCATCTTCCTGCTGTGGAGGCCTCACCTTGTGGGGTGATGAAAATGCTGATTGGCAGCATGGGTGTGAAGGCTGCCAGCTGCGTGGATGGGATGGGGTGGAAGTCCTGGGAAACGGGTGGAGGAGGCATTTGGGAGGCAAAGCAGTTTGCCCCTGGTCTTTGCTTTGGGCGTTCGGACGCCCCCCGGAGCGGTTTGGAGAGGGGAGGTGAAGGAGAAACGGAGGGTTGGTTCTCAGTGCGTCTCGGATTATTGATATACCTCAGCTAAAGCTCAGCACTTTTCACTGGTGGCGGGAGAAATTCAGGCACCGGGAAGCATCGACCGCTGCCCCGCTGGAGCGGATCCCAGCGCAGCCCCGGCCGCCCACAGCTCACACCCAGCAGCAGCCAGCGAGGGCTGGGAGCGGGGCTGCTGGGCTCCAGGGAGCGTGTGCCGAGAGAGGAGGAGCTGGCAGCAGATGGGTCGTGCCCCATCCCTCCCTGGTGGCACCCCGGAGAGGAGCTGACGATCCCATCCTCGTGGGAGAGCCGGACATCCAGGAGCCACAGGCGGGGTTCGAACTTGAGGGTTGAGATCAGCAGGGGGTGAGAGCTGGCTTTTGGGAACTCCCTTCTGGCAGGCCGGACACCTGTTTGCTGCCGTGGGGCTGAGCACGGAGAGGCGCCGGCATGAGGAGCCGCCAGCGCCCGAACCACGCCGGCGTTTCCCGCGTCCTCTGAAACCAGAAGCCATTTTCCACGGGTTGCTGCGCCTTCGCCGGGGGCCTCCGGGGCTGTTTATCGTGGCCATGAAAGAAACAGTTTCGCTCTTGAACACTGTCTTGAGGGCCCACAGCTGAAGTGTAACATTAACTTCGCGGGAAGCGGGCGGAGCGTGTTGCCGCCGCTCCGGGTTTTCCGCGTCGCTTCGTGAACTGTTATTTAATGTTGTTCTAAAACCTCAGCGTCACACGCTGGGAAAAAGGGGATAAGAGAGATGGCTTTAATTTGTTGCCTGAGTGTGCTCAGCTACCACAAGCCAGATCTTCGTTTTTCATCTGTAACAATAAAACGTAAGGCCTGAGCCTTCCTTGCGTGGCAGCGTGCAATTATTTTGCTTATTATGAGGCCTGAAATGTTTATTCCAGTTACCGGTGCCTAGGCTTCCTTTTTTACGAATCACAGAATTCATTTGGGTTGGAAAAGACCTCACAGAGTGAGGTCACGAGCACCACCACTGCTCGTGGTGGCCTCCAGGCAAGGATCTGCCCTTCCACCGCGGGCTGCAGTCTGGGGGCTTGGGAATCCATCAGGGAGATGATTTAAGGAGCTCCTTTGACTGTCAGAGTGGTCCCACCGATGGTTCTGCCGCTGATTGTTCTTCCCCAGTCACAAATAGGTGACTATTTTTACTGCAGTTTATTTTTAATCGTGTGGGGATTCAGCGGCTGCCACACCATCACAGAGCTGCACTTAACCAGATTTTTCAGAGCTTTCCCGTCAGAGTAATGAAAAAAATCAACTTCAGCTCGCTTTTGAAGGGGCTTTAGGGACATCCTGGGGAGTCTTTCCTGTGCAGATCTCCCCCGGATCCCAGCGTAAAACCCCAACACAGTGAATTTTACAAGCGGGCTTGTTGGGGGACTGGACGGTGAGTGATCAATTCCTGTCCCTCCGAGCAATTTCACGCCACCATCCACGGTTTTGGAGAGCTGGCAGAGAGAACGCTGTATAATGCAGCACGCAGTCATTTCAGGTCTGAAATGTTCTCTTTCTTTTTTTTTTTTTTTCCTGCTGATTCTGAGAGGAGCTGAGGGGAACAAATGCACCATATGGTGTTTGCTCCTGAATGGGGTTTGCCTTTGACATTTTCAAAGGCAGAGCTTTGGTTTTGAAGGGGGGCAGTGCCCGGGTGAGTGGAGCCCCCCTCAAAGTGCATCCCCAGCTCACCACCACGGTGTTTTGAGCGGCCATCTGGGCGCTGCCGGAGCGGGTTTGTAACAGTCACGTTGCTAAATTCAAAGAGTAGGATTTTATTCGTGGGGGGCGGGGGAGGGAAAGGAAGAAGGGTTTTTGTCTTGAAAGAAGATTTTTGTCTTTAAAAAAAAAAAAACAACCCACAACCTTTTCTCGGAGGGGGTCTTGCTCCATCAGCTCTTGGGTTGTGGCAGAATGGATTGCAACAAAAGGATCTCGGGAGGGGTTGCTTTGATTAACGTTGCGGTGAAAGTGAGGCATTTTAGGGAGTTTATATGAATTTTTATGAAGCACTGGAGAGATTATACCCAAGCACATCTTTGACAGCACCGGTGAGAAATAGAATTAATTGCTGTGTGTGTCACTGTTGTATGAAGTGCTTGTGTGTCCTACAATATATTGTTTTAAGTTTCGGCAATCTACGGCATTCCTCCCAGAAAATGGCAGGAGATGGAGGTGCTTCAGGGTGTGAATTGAGCTCTGCTTGCCCTGTGTGCTCCCGTGTCCATGGATCATGGGGACCCCCCCAGAGCCCGTCTGGTGACTGCTTTGTCCTTGGGCACTGACTCCGCCCTGGTGTTCCTGGGAATTCCTGCCTGGGTCACACTGGGAGTGATACAAACATCTTGGGCCAAAGCTGGGGTAATTAAACAAAGCTTTGGTAGCCCAGTCTGCAGAATGGAGCAGGTAAGAGCGGCCAGTGTGTGGGATCAGTTCTGGGATCGGGGATAGTGGCTTCCCAGTGCCAGAGGGCAGGGTTGGATGGGATACTGGGAAGGAATTCCTGGCTGTGGAGAGGCCCTGGCAGGGGTTGCCCAGAGAAGCTGTGGCTGCCCCATCCCTGAAGTGTGCAAGGACAGGCTGGACAGAGCTTGGACAGTCTGGTGTAGTGGAAGGTGACCCTGCCCACGGCAGGGGGTGGGACGGGATGGTCACCCCGCTGCTCTCGGAGCAAGAACAGTGTGGGTTGGTGTCATATGGATGGGGAAAAATAGGTTTCAGGGTGACAATTTACTGAAGAAAAGTTTCCCATATGCTGTGTGGTGCTAAATCCTGCTGGCCCCTGTTGGCAGTTCCAGCGCCAGCAGGACTGCCAAGTTCGCAGTTCACAAGTTCAGTGCTGCCTCTGCCTCTGTGAGGACAGTGAAAATACACCCCTGAAGGGAGCTGGGATGGGGAGGAGTGCACATGAGTATCCAGAGGTGATGAGATCCCCCTGATAGGCAGTAACATGCAGTAAGGGAAGGAAATGGGTTCAACCCAAAGCTTTTTCCCTCTGTTGTGCCAAGAACCTGTGCTCATGAGCAGCTGGGAAGCCACTGGTCATCCAGGTGGGTCCTTCTCTAAAACACTCCACAGTGATGAGGTGGAAGGTGAAAGAACAAACCACGTGCTCAGCCAGGCACAACAGAACTTCAGTGTGAGTGCGCACACAGGAACACACAGCTCTCGTGTGCTGTGTGCCTGGGGGAGCCTCTGGGTCAGGCCCCTGGATTGGGAAGGTTTGTTTCCGTCCTTACAATTCCATCTTTCGTCGCTAAGCTCAAAGCCACGTCTTGCCACCCTCCTTCACCTCTTGGGGGTGTGAATTCCTCCTCTGTGGTGAGAGCTGCTCTGCACTGCTGTAGGAGTAAAACCATGAGCTCGGCGTACCGCAGAGGAGTAGGTGTGCTGAGGATCTGAGCTGTCCACATCCAAGCCATCTGCTTCTCCGGCTTGATGGAGGTGGTTAATGCTCAAGTCACTCCATCCCTGAGAGAGTAGCCCCATCTTTTCAGGAGTCTGATGAACTTGATGGATGGCCAGCATTCCCATCCTACCAAGGGGGACTCGTCATTCCCCAGAGCAGTCACTGCTGGGGGCAGGAGACCCTCACCCGAGAAGGTCTCCTGAGGCCCCAGAGTCCACCATTTGGTACAGCTGGGTGTGAGGGAGGGGCATGTGTACTGCTGCTGTCTGTCCAGGATAGGTAAACAGTCACCAGGGGGGTCCAGAAACCAGAGAGAACCCTCCCAGAAACAGTTAAAAATTAATTTGGAGGAGCCTCCGTATCGTCCCTGTGTAATCCCGTACAACTTTCAGCTGTGAAAGGAAGGAAGGAGGAAAGCCTCTCTCTCCAGAGAAGATGGTATATGATGGTTATTCATCACAGGCTGAAAAGGCTGTCACTGCAGCAAAACAAGGCCTCACATTTGAGTGCTTCTGCCACTAATTCAGCCCACTGAGCAGCTCTGTGGTGCCGCAGCCCGGAGAGCTCATCATTCTCCTCCTGCAGAAGGACGCAGAGAAATCAGATTTTCTGGCCAAAACTGGCAGCAGATCAGGGGCTCGTGTTGCCCGTGTGTGCCCTGTGGCACCTCTGAGCCCTGTCTGATGCACATCCCATCCCACTGGCTGCTCCCAGAGCTGCCCCCGCACAGCTCCCGAGCGCTGCCGGAGCTGGGCAGACTCCCCTGGCCTGGGCGAGCTCCTCCACCCTCCCGTGGCAGAGGGACAGGCCTGGCTGGGGACAGAGGTGTTGCTGGCTCTCAGTGCTGTGTCTGCAGAGAACTGGCAGTGCCAGTCACCCCTTCATCCTCAGCCAGGCCGTGCTGAGGCTCGGCCTTCCGTGGAGAAACAAACAGGGGACCGAAGGCGGCGGTGGCAGAAATGCCAGCCCCGTCAGCTGCTGAGCAACAAACTGAAATATTTAATCACAGAGCCACTTACAGAGGGGCTGAACAGCAGGAGCCTCAGTGTCTTCCTTCCCTGTCTCCAGAGGCACCGACTGACATTTCACACTGACTGAACCGGCTCATTAAAAACCAGACATGGGCAAGACCTGCTCGTCATCTCTCCACCAAGGGTCTGTTCCCGCAGCAGGTACTTTGTCACTCTAAATTATGTTCCTCAAACACAGTAGCTGCCAGTAAATGCTTAGCTGATCCGTGCTGCTTCAAGTTGTTCCCCCAGGAGTGCTGCTGGATCTTCAGACAAGCATCACTGTGCTCATACTCAGCTTCTGTTAGCCAGCCCTGGTGTTCCAAACCTGTGTTAAGGAGAGAGGCACAGCACTGCTCTGGGACTTGCTCTGCAACCTGCTCTTGCCTGGTCTGCTGAGCTCCCTGTGCGTGTCCTTAACCCCATCCAAAAAATGGGGGCGTGCAAAAAAAAAAAGGCCTCGAGGCTGACTGACGAGAAGAGCGAGGTGTGCTCTGGTTCTCCTCTCTGGTTGTGAAGTTTTTACAGAACCGTAGGGTGGTTTGGGTCGGAAGGGACCTTTAGATGTCGCCTGGTTTAGGGCAGTGAGGCTACAATGAGAAACAGCCTGCAGGGAGCCCGCGTTCCTGCACCAGCTCACCCAGAGGAAGGGCGGATACCAAGCCCAGAGGCCCCAGCAGGTCTGACTCCCCTTCTGGCTGAGGCTCCTGCCGGACCCACCGAGCTGTTTGCTCAGCGGCAGCTGTGAGGGAGCCCAGATCTGCTCTTAGAGGAGGTGGGCAGAGAAAAGAGGGTGTGAAGGGAGAACTCCTGGGAGATGGGGAAGCCATGGGAGCAAGGGGGGCTGAGTGGCGGACTCAGGGGCTCCCGGTAGGCACAAGAAGCCTATTTCCCTCTGAGATCTCTGGGGTGCAAGCGCTGCAGCCGGACAAAGCTCTCCCTCGGGGGCACGTCCCCAGAGCTGCCGCTTTACAGGGCAGCGCTTTCCCAGCCGTGGGGCGGACGGGAGGAGCTGAGTGTCCCTCCTCAAACACCCAGTTCAAGAGTCGTGCTGCTCCTGCAGCCGTGAGCTGTCTTAGGCGAGGACGGGCCGCCCTCTGCAGGGAAACTCACAGAAATCGTGTTCTGGCTGCCCGGATTCCCCCGCACGGACAAGCCCTGGGGGACCCAGCCCGGTGCCACCCGCAGCTCCAAAGCCCTGCTGTCACCTCACCCCCTCCGCCAGGCGATGCGCAGGAAGGATGCGGGAGGGTCCGCCCGCCGTCGGGGGTTTGACATCGAGCGTTTCCCCCTGGAATAACGGGATCACACCTCTGCGGCCAAGCGCGGGCAGCGAGGAGCAGCCGTCGGTCCGGGTCTGCAGGGTGCTGAGGGCTCCCTGCCGCCGCGAAGGAAGCCAGGAGGTGCTTTTGTCTCGCTGAATCACGTCTGGCAGGTGGTTTTATTTTGTTGTTGTTGTTGTTGTTTGTTTTTTGGTGGTTTTTTGGTTTGTTTTGTTTTGTTTGTTTGTTTGTTTTGTCCAGAGAAGCATTTCGGCACATTATGGTCGAGGTGGTCGCTAGAGTCATTTAAGTCAAGTTTGTTGCCTCTGTGTGTGTGCGTGTGTGTGAGGTCCCGCGCTTGGCTGGATCGGTATTTCGGCAGCAGAAAAAGGACAGAAAAGGAGGTTTTACTGTGCACCGTGAGCTGAGTCCACACTGAGCAGGTCACCTGGACTGTGCCAGTGGGGCTTAAAAATATCAATTCTCCCGTCTTCAGCTTTGACAGCTGTCCCCCCCACCCCCCCTTTGGCATTCACTGCCCCCTCTGACAAAGGAGGCAGAAGGGGGAAATCGTGTTCCTCTCCCCCTCTGGGACTGAGCTGGCAGGTGTGCCTTGCCAAATTCGAATTTTGGCTTTTCAAACCCAAGAAGTTCCCGCTTTGCAGCCTTATTTTAAAAAATTTATGTGGGAAACTCCTCTGGATCACTTGGAGAGAAGCCTTTGATCTACCAGAGGAGCTCAAAATAAGGAGTTGAAACCTTTCTGAGCAGTTTTCTTGTAACTTTGCATCCCTCCTCGGTATCTGGGACAGGGGCAATGCACAACTCTCATTCACACAGTTTATCAGCAGTTGAAAAAGTACAGTGCCTTGTTGTTCAGGCCTTTGTAAGCCCTGCTGGAAAGCAGAATATCCAGAAAGCCACACAAATAGCAGTTGCTGCTCCTGGGAGCACGTTAAATGACAAAGGGACCCCAAAACCCTCCTCAGGACAACAGGGGGCTGATCGAGCCCGCAGGTCACACAGCCTGAGCTGAGGTCCTGCGAAGAAAAGGGAACAGCAAATCCTCCTGGAGGCCGTTTCAGGGAACACGAAGAGGATAAAGGCGGTCAGGAACAATCTGACATAGATCTAGGGAGGATAAATTGTCCCAACAGCTTTCTGTGACGGCTGCCTGTTGGTTTTCTTCCTTCAGCACTCTGCCCTTACGTCCCAGAGGGGAGGTGAGAGCTGTGGCTTCTGCAGCTCTGTCCTGCCAATCTTTAACCCTCACGTGCCTTTTGGCATTGGCTTCATTCAGCCTCAGCCCACCTGATCCTTGAACTGAGGGAAACAAAACTCAGCTGGGGGGAAAAAAAGATTAAAAAAAAAAAAAAACCAAAAAAAAAAAAAAAAAAAAAAAACAACACCAAAAAAACCACCAAACCTCAGTCTTGCCAGCTAAACAGGTCAGATTTTTTTAACAGACTCGAGTTCCCTTGCTCTCAAAAAAAAAAGAAAGAAAATCTCATCTGTGGAAGTTGTCAGGAATTGGAGACTTCCATTCACAGCAGTGCTGATGAAATCTTGATGGAGTTGGGTTCTCTGTAATTCAAGAGCTTCTGCATAAGTGCCAAAGCTCTCTGTGTGACAGCGGTTTTGCAGCTGGCTCGTAGCTCCCTGCCTGGGTACCTCATGACTGAGACTCTGTCGCTGTCCCTGGTGCAGATGCCTGTGCATTATGTAAAGGCATACAGGGCACAGTTAATGCAAAGGATTTATGGCTTTTATTCTCTGTTTGAGGCGGAAAAACTCACCATGTGGTTGTCTTTCCCTGCTCAGGTCTCTCCCGACCTGAAGGATCCTGCATTTTAGTGTCAGCCCTCTCCTGCTGGAGGAGTTAGGTTTTAAGATTCTCCCAAAAATGCAGGGCCAGTGAGGGTGCCTGTAGGACTTGCAATGCAAAGGAGTGCAACAGCTGTAAAGCTGCTTCAGCAGAGCCCCACAGGTTGCTTTGCCCTCGGCAGCACCGAGCAGGTGAATGGTAACTCAAAAATAAAAACCATTTCTCCTTCGTGCTCTGCCCAGGAGAGCTTTTCTCGCCTGTTTGGAGGGGAGCTGAGTTGTTTTGCCCTGGTCAGGATGCTGTCCTTTGCTAGGCACGGAGAAGTCAGGGCTGAGACGCTGACACTGTGCTGACAAGTGCAGAGAATTCACTTCGTAGCATTTCGAGGCAGTACGATTTGAGACCTAGTGGAACTTTTTCGGCAGCTTTCTCTGGTATTTTCGTGGGTCCCATCCACTTGGAGACAGCAGCAGAGCGCTCTCAGCAGGGAGGGTTTTCAGCCTGAAAAGACCAGCGTGGTTTCCCGGGAGCCCAGCCTGAGAGGGAGGTGTCAAAGGCAGAAACAAGAGTCACCGAGTGTGTGTGTGTGCTAATGGTACTCGTCCTTCAGCTGTCGAGGCTCTGATCAGTGCCTGTGAGCTCCATTCTCACATGAAAACAGGTGAGAAAGAGACCAGAAAGCGCCGTGTGCTGGTTTCGGGATCTTAAAACCAAGTGCAGCGTCACCAAACCCCTACCTATGGGGTTAGGCTCTCCCCTAAGGTGAGAGACACATCCCTTTCCAGCTCACCTGAGGTCGGTGGGGGCTTCATGGCTTCTAAACTCGCAGTGGATCGGCGGCTTTTGTGCTTTTTGTGCCCCGCTGAGGCCAAATAAAGGCGTGACAATTCCCACCCGGCATCTGCTGAGCGATCGGGAGAGGGCAGCCCTTCCCCTCTCTGTGCTTGCTCTTTTTTACCACCCTCAGCATAAAAAGCTCCTTCCTCCTGCCTGGTCTGAACAGCCCCCCCCCCGATCAGCCCATCTCAGGTTCTTCTCCCCGTTGTCCCCTGGCTGTCCAGAGGATCAGCAGAGAAGAAATTCCCACATTTTCCCCTCAGAATTCCCTCATTTTCCCGCCAATTCCCTCCAGGTCCCCTCTAAACCTACCATTTTCCAAACGATTTTCACCCGATTTTAGCCCGAATTTCACCCAATTTCCACCCGAATACCTTGTTTTCACCCAAATATCCCCCATTTCCCCCCAAATCTCCCCATTTTTCCCTCAGATTCCCTCATTTTCCCTTCAGAATTCCCTCATTTTCCCCCCAAATCCCCTCCAGGTTCCCTCTAAACACGCCATTTTGTGACCAATTTTCACCCAGATTCTCCATTTTCACCCAAATTTCCCCAAATTCCACCCAAATTTCCTCATTTTTCCTCAAATTCCCTCCTTTTTCCCCCTCAGAATTCCCTCCTTTTGCCCCTAAACTCCCTCAAAGGACCTCCAAACCCGCCATTTTCCGCCCAATTCCCGCCTAATTTTCACCCGAATTTCCCCAAATTCCATCCAAATTTCCTCGTTTTTCCCCACGAATTCCCACATTTTCCCCCTCATAATTCCCCGATTTCCCTCTTCACCCCTCTCCCTAAATCTGCCATTTTCCACCTGATTCCTGTCCGATTTTCACCCAAAACTGGGCTGGTGTCCACGCAGGCCAAAGCTCAGCGAGGAATTTAAAGCAGAAAGACGTTCCAAACACAGGAGAATAAAATTACTCGACAGAATTAGAATAAAAATAATGGAAACGGAGCAAAGGTGCTTCTCAACCTTGGTGCGTTGAAGAGGTGAAACAGGCAAGGTTTGTGGAGAGAAATATCATCTTTTGGTGGAATTTGGTCCAGCGAAAGATGCGATTTTTCTTCACAAGCCTCGCCTTGGGGTAACAATCACCTTTGCTGCCTAATTCCTGCTACAGTCTCATAGTGTGAATGGTAAGAGTCAGTCAGGTCATCTCTCCTTGTCAAGTCCAACCTTGCCGTGGTTAACAACGAACACCTCTTTTTAACAAAAATAAAGAGCAACAGGTGAAGAGGCCGGGGTTTGCCAAATCACAGAAACTTCTCTCCTGAGAGACAGCTTGCCTGCTAATCTGTACTGCAAAAACTTCAGAGATTGGGGTTAGATAAAAAATAATATCGCTGCTTAAAGGGTTATTTGTTCAGGACTGCATACATAGAGCCACATTATCAGTGTGTTTATGGGACTGACAGTCCAGCACCATGAATACAGAGATCTAGGCAATTAGAACAGAGATTTAATTTTTTTTTTTTGTTTAATTTACATCAAGAATCGGTTATATAAAAAAACCAAGAACACCTAGTCCAGCTCTGGTGACATTGTTTTAAATAAACAATAAAAAATAAATTTGAAAACCTGGAAATGTTACAGGGAGGAGACGCAGAACTATCTCAAGAATGAAAAGGAGAAGCGTTCTGTTTATCTGGCAGGAGTGGCTACAATCAGTACAGTTTATCAGAGAGGAAGGCCTCCTCAGCAAAGAGAGGAAAAACAAGCAGAAAACCATAAAAAAATCCAGGAAAACTCAGAAGGGAAACAGCAGGCCGTTTTAGGAGGGTGGAGGTGACTTGAGAAGCCACCTCGCTGTGATTTTAAAAACACCACGTTCCAGCAGCGGTCGAATGGCTGTTGGGACGGGCATTTTACTTCAGCACAAGCCACTGGCTCCCTCCAAAGAGGAATCCCAGCAGGATGCGGTGCCTGTGCACACAGGAAATACAGAATTATCATGAAATATTATCTGCTGCTTTAGAAGTCTGGGGAATGAACCCTCAGCCTGCCGTGAGTGAGCTTGCCGGCGCAGCCAGGGGAGGGAGCAGAGCTGGTTTTGCGGAGCTGAGGAGCTCCAGGGGCTCAGGGCCGATCCCCTTGGCAACAGCAGAGCAACAGCACATCGTGGGTGCCAAAAGAAACTCTTCCGTGCTGAGCGCCAAATATGGTGATAAAAGCCCTCCAGACTGCTCCTCCCGTCCTGCAGCGCAGGCAGTGGCACGACCCAGCCACAGCTGCAACAGGCACCCGGGGCCTTTGGAGCAGTGTGGGATGAAGAGCAGGACTGCTGTCCCTACAGACCGGGGTAAAGCACCCCTGCTGTCTTGAGGCGGGCCAAGTTTGCACCAGCAGGGTGTGAGCTGAAGCCAAGTGTCCCCGGGGCTGTCCCAGCCGTGGGGTGGCAGCAGGGCCAGGGCAGTGCCCGTCCCTGTGCTGGCCCTGCTGAGGCACCTCCAGTGCTGGGGCAGTTCTGGGCCCTCAGACAGGAGAGACACTGAGGGGCTGGAGCGTGTGCAGGGAAGGGAACAGAGCTGGGGAAGGGGCTGGAGCAGCAGGAGCGGCTGAGGGAGCTGGGGGGGCTCATCCTGGAGAGAAGGAGGCTCAGGGGGGACCTTCTGGCTCTGCAATCCCTGACAGGAGGGGGGAGCTGGGGGAAGGTGGGCTCTGCTCCCAGAGAACAAGGGGTAGGAGGAGAAGAAATGGCCTCGAGTCATGCCAGGAGAGGTTTAGGTTGGATATTGGGGAAATTCCTTTACCCAAGGGGTTGTCCATCCCTGGCACAGCTGTCCAGGGCAGTGGTGGAGTCCCCATCCCCGGAGGGATTTAAAAGCCCTGTGGATGTGGCACCTGGGGACGTGGGTGAGTGGTGGCCTTGGCAGTGCTGGGGAATGGTTGGACTCGACGTTCTGGGAGGGCTTTTCCCCCCCAGACAATTCAGTGACTCCAGGATTCTGCTGCCCCCCACCCTGTGCAAGGCTGGGGCTGTGTGCCTGCGTTAAGGCTCCAGGTGGAGCATCTCCACAAGACCTGTGCCTTGGAAAAGGCCTGGAGCCTGGGTTTGAGAATGATACCACTGAGCTTCTGGGAGAACACACGCACACACAGGGGTGTGAAGGCAGAGGGTGCTGACTGGAAAGGACAGAGTAAAAACCGCCGCTGGGAGTCCGAGGCCGTGCAGCAAATCCCATTCCCCGGGGCGCAGGTTTCTCTCTGTGAGCCGTGACTCATTTCGGCGCAGCTCCCAAGGCAGCCCTTCTTTCACAACAAAGCGCTGCATTTCAGCAGGGCCCGGACCCTTCTCTCGGTGTGTGGGGCAGGACCCTCGGGCCGGCCCCAGACGGAGCGGGTTTTTACGGCGCCGGCGATTTAATGCCGCTCGGGTACCGAGCCAGGCGCTCCCGAACGCCTCCAATCTGGGGCTATTTTCAGCCGGGCACGAAGCCATGACCTTGCAGGTTTATTTATTCTCGCAGCCTCCCTTTTGTCTGCAGGGGCAGCGCGGCGTTATGCGGGCGCGTTCCGGAGCCAGCGCTGATGGTGGGAAGGCAGCCGGACGAGCTCTCCGCGGCTCTCGGAGCCGCAATTAGGCAGGCAGGTTTTGATTAGGTGGGTTTATGTACCTGATGCCGTTGCTATGGCGACTCAGCCGCGCAGCTGTTGCTCGCCCCTGCGCCGAGCCGTTGGAACCGCGTCCGGTGCCAGCCGGAGGATTGGAATTCTTAGGATACGAATATCCTTTTTATCATGAAAACGCCGGTTTTGAACGGCCCGAGGGCAGGGCTGGGCGGCACACCGGGGAGGAATTTGTGGCTGTGAGGGGGGTGAGCCCTCTGCTGCCTGCGTCCCCTCGTGGATCCCAACCCTACACAGCCCCCGTTCCCTCTCGGACCCCTTATCCCCCCCGGACCCAGGCCCATCACGGACCTCGTCCTGCCATGGACCCTGTCCCTTCACGGACCCCGTCCCCTCACATTCCCATCCCCTCACTGCCCCATGCCCTCACATTCCCATCCCCTCACTGCCCCATGCCCTCACATTCCCATCCCTACACCCTCCACCCTCTCACAGTCCCTATCCCGTCACACTCCATCCCCTCAATCCCCCTCACACCTCCATCCCCTCATTCCCATCCTCACATTCCCTCTCCCAACATTCCCATTGCCTCATATTCCCATGCCCTCACATTCCCATCCCCTCGTTCTCATCCACTCACATTCCCATTCCCACATTCCCATCCCCTCACATTCCCATTCCTCATTCCCATCCCCTCATTCCCATCCTCTCACATTCCCATCCTCTCATTCCCATCCCCTCACATTCCCATCCCCTCATTCCCATCCCCTCATTCCCATCCCCACATTCCTATCCCCACATTCCCATTCCTCATTCCCATCCCCACATTCCCATCCCCTCACAATTCCCATCCCCACATTCCCATCCCCACATTCCCATCCCCACATTCCCATCCCCACATTCCCATTCCCTCATTCCCATCCCCACATTCCCATTCCCACATTCCCATCCCCACATTCCCATTCCTCATTCCCATTCCCACATTCCCATCCCCACATTCCCACCCCCACATTCCCATCCCCACATTCCCATTCCTCATTCCCATCCCCACATTCCCATTCCCATCCCCACATTCCCATTCCCACATTCCCATCCCCACATTCCCATTCCCACATTCCCATCCCCACATTCCCATCCCCACATTCCCATTCCCTCATTCCCATCCCCACATTCCCATTCCCACATTCCCATCCCCACATTCCCATCCCCTCATTCCCATCCCCTCATTCCCATCCCCACATTCCCATCCCCTCAAATTCCCATCCCCACATTCCCATCCCCTCTTTCCCATCCCCTCATTCCCACCCCCTCATTCCCATCCCCACATTCCCATCCCCTCATTCCCATCCCCACATTCCCACATTCCCATCCCCACATTCCCATCCCCTCATTCCCATTCCCACATTCCCATTCCCACATTCCCATCCCCACATTCCCATTCCCACATTCCCATCCCCACATTCCCATTCCCTCATTCCCATGACCACATTCCCATTCCCACATTCCCACCCCCTCATTCCCATTCCCTCATTCCCATCCCCTCATTCCCATCCCCACATTCCCATCCCCACACTCCCATCCCCACATTCCCATCCCCACATTCCCATCCCCTCATTCCCATCCCCACATTCCCATCCCCTCATTCCCATCCCCACATTCCCATCCCCACATTCCCATCCCCTCATTCCCATTCCCTCATTCCCATCCCCTCATTCCCATCCCCTCAAATTCCCATTCCCACATTCCCATCCCCACATTCGCATGCCCCCATTCCCACATTCCCATTCCCACATTCCCATTCCCACATTCCCGTCCCCACATTCCCGTCCCCACATTCCCATCCCCACATTCCCATCCCTTCATTCCCATTCCCACATTCCCATTCCCACATTCCCATCCCCTCATTCCCATCCCCTCATTCCCATTCCCACATTCCCATCCATTCCCACATTCCCATCCCCACATTCCCATTCCCACATTCCCATCCCCTCATTCCCATCCCCTCATTCCCATTCCCACATTCCCATCCCCACATTCCCATTCCTCATTCCCAGCCCCTCATTCCCATGCCCACATTCCCATCCCCACATTCCCATCCCCACATTCCCATCCCCACATTCCCATTCCCTCACATTCCCATCCCCTCATTCCCATTCCCACATTCCCATTCCCACATTCCCATCCCCTCATTCCCATCCCCTCATTCCCATTCCCACATTCCCATCCATTCCCACATTCCCATCCCCACATTCCCATTCCCACATTCCCATCCCCTCATTCCCATCCCCTCATTCCCATCCCCTCACATTCCCATCCCCTCATTCCCATCCCCTCATTCCCATCCCCACATTCCCATCCCCACATTCCCATTCCTCATTCCCATCCCCACATTCCCATCCCCACATTCCCATCCCCTCACATTCCCATTCCCACATTCCCGTCCCCACATTCCCATTCCCACATTCCCATCCCCACATTCCCATCCCCTCATTCCCACATTCCCATTCCTCATTCCCATCCCCACATTCCCATCCCCACATTCCCATCCCCTCATTCCCATCCCCTCATTCCCATTCCCTCATTCCCATCCCCTCATTCCCATCCCCTCATTCCCATTCCCACATTCCCAGCCCCTCATTCCCATTCCCACATTCCCATCCCCACATTCCCATCCCCACATTCCCATCCCCACATTCCCTTTCCTCATTCCCATCCCCTCACATTCCCATCCCCACATTCCCATTCCTCATCCCCATCCCCACATTCCCATTCCTCATTCCCATTCCTCATTCCCATCCCCACATTCCCATTCCCACATTCCCATCCCCACATTCCCATTCCCACATTCCCATTCCCACATTCCCAGCCCTCATTCCCATTCCCACATTCCCATCCCTCATTCCCATTCCCACATTCCCATCCCCACATTCCCATCCCCTCATTCCCATTCCCACATTCCCATCCCCACATTCCCATCCCCACATTCCCATCCCCACATTCCCATTCCCTCATTCCCATTCCCTCATTCCCATCCCCTCATTCCCATCCCCTCATTCCCATTCCCACATTCCCATCCCCTCATTCCCATTCCCACATTCCCATCCCCACATTCCCATCCCCACATTCCCATCCCCTCATTCCCATCCCCACATTCCCATCCCCACATTCCCATCCCCTCATTCCCATCCCCTCATTCCCATTCCCTCATTCCCATCCCCTCATTCCCATCCCCTCATTCCCATTCCCACATTCCCAGCCCCTCATTCCCATTCCCACATTCCCATCCCCACATTCCCATCCCCACATTCCCATCCCCACATTCCCTTTCCTCATTCCCATCCCCTCACATTCCCATCCCCACATTCCCATTCCTCATTCCCATCCCCACATTCCCATTCCTCATTCCCATTCCTCATTCCCATCCCCACATTCCCATTCCCACATTCCCATCCCCACATTCCCATTCCCACATTCCCATTCCCACATTCCCAGCCCCTCATTCCCATTCCCACATTCCCATCCCCTCATTCCCATTCCCACATTCCCATCCCCTCATTCCCATTCCCACATTCCCATCCCCACATTCCCATCCCCTCATTCCCATTCCCACATTCCCATCCCCACATTCCCATCCCCACATTCCCATCCCCACATTCCCATTCCCTCATTCCCATTCCCTCATTCCCATCCCCTCATTCCCATCCCCTCATTCCCATTCCCACATTCCCATCCCCTCATTCCCATTCCCACATTCCCATCCCCACATTCCCATCCCCACATTCCCATCCCCTCATTCCCATCCCCACATTCCCATCCCCACATTCCCATCCCCTCATTCCCATCCCCTCATTCCCATTCCCTCATTCCCATCCCCTCATTCCCATCCCCTCATTCCCATTCCCACATTCCCATCCCCTCATTCCCATTCCCACATTCCCATCCCCACATTCCCATCCCCACATTCCCATCCCTCATTCCCATCCCCACATTCCCATCCCCACATTCCCATCCCCACATTCCCATGCCCCATTCCATCCCTCATTCCCATTCCCACATTCCCATTCCCTCATTCCCATTCCCTCATTCCCATCCCCACATTCCCATTCCCACATTCCCATTCCCTCATTCCCATCCCCACATTCCCATCCCCACATTCCCATCCCCTCATTCCCATCCCCACATTCCCATCCCCACATTCCCATCCCTTCATATTCCCATCCCCACATTCCCATCCCCTCATTCCCATTCCCACATTCCCATTCCCTCATTCCCATCCCCACATTCCCATCCCCTCATTCCCATCCCCACATTCCCATCCCCACATTCCCATCCCTTCATATTCCCATCCCCACATTCCATCCCTCATTCCCATCCCCACATTCCCATCCCCACATTCCCATCCCCACATTCCCATCCCTTCATATTCCCATCCCCACATTCCCATCCCCTCATTCCCATCCCCACATTCCCATCCCCACATTCCCATCCCCACATTCCCATTCCCACATTCCCATCCCCACATTCCCATTCCCACATTCCCATCCCCACATTCCCATCCCCACATTCCCATTCCCTCATTCCCATTCCCTCATTCCCATTCCACATTCCCATTCCTCATTCCCATCCCTCATTCCCATTCCCACATTCCCATCCCCACATTCCCATTCCCACATTCCCATCCCCACATTCCCATCCCCACATTCCCATTCCCTCATTCCCATTCCCACATTCCCATTCCCTCATTCCCATCCCCTCATTCCCATTCCCACATTCCCATCCCCACATTCCCATTCCCACATTCCCATCCCCACATTCCCATCCCCACATTCCCATCCCCTCATTCCCATTCCCACATTCCCATCCCCACATTCCCATCCCCACATTCCCATCCCCACATTCCCATTCCCTCATTCCCATTCCCTCATTCCCATTCCCACATTCCCATTCCCTCATTCCCATCCCCTCATTCCCATTCCCACATTCCCATCCCCACATTCCCATTCCCACATTCCCATCCCCACATTCCCATCCCCACATTCCCATCCCCTCATTCCCATTCCCACATTCCCATCCCCACATTCCCATTCCCACATTCCCATCCCCACATTCCCATCCCCACATTCCCATTCCCTCATTCCCATTCCCTCATTCCCATTCCCACATTCCCATGCCTCCATTCCCTCATTCCCATTCCTCATTCCCAGCCCCTCCCCCTGCCGAAGCCCCGCCCATCACCCCCTCTCGCCCCGCCCCCCCGCGCTGATTGGCTGTATCCCTTACCTTATTAACATACGTCAGGCCACGCCCCCCGCATGGCCCCGTTTCCCCTCCGTGGGGGCGGGAAAGAGCGCTCATTGGTCGAGCGGTACCTCCGCCGGCGAGCCTCCTTCCTTCCGATTGGGTGCGCCCGTTGTCAGTCAGAAGCCAGCCCCGCCCCCCGGGGTGTCCCTCCGCGGCGCCTCCGTGTTGGCTCCATTCAGTGGCGGGTCCCGCGGCGGGCGCAGCTCCGGCTGTTCTCGATAGGAACAGGTCGCCGGCCGGCATCGCTCAGCGGGCAGCAGCCGCAAGGAGGACGAGGTAGACCCCGTTCTGGTAACACTTTCACGGCTGCGGCGGCGCACCGCAGGCCTCTGTGTCCTTACAAACCCGTGTCTGGAGGGCGTCCCGAGGCGCCGGAGGCCGCCCGGGCGCGGGGAGGGGATGGAGCCGCCCGGGATGCTCCGTGTGCCCCCCCCGGGGCCCGCGGGGGTCGTGCCGAGGCCAGCAGCACTGTGGGGGCGAGGCGCCGAGGCTCGGCCTGCGGCGGGGGCAGCCCTGGGCCCGGCGGCAGGTGCGGGGCCCCGGCCCCGGCCGTGTTTACCCCTGTGGGAGCGGTGACAACCCCAGCCGAGCCGCCGGGGGCTGCCCCGGGCCGGGGGGGCACGGCGTGTCCCGCGGCCCTGCACGGCGAAAGTTGGGCAGGGGCAGGGCAGCTGGTGCGGCCTGGGAGGAGGAAACGCCGCCTGGTATTTTCAGAGCCGGCGTTTGGGTTTGGCCTCTCCCCCCGCCCGAGGCTGCTCCTTCCCCAGGGGCGGCCGTGGCTGCGCACGCCGCCCGCCCCGGCACCTCGTGGCCTCGCTGCGCCGAAACCTTACCAAAAACCCCGCTCACCAAGTGCTGCGTGAGGCACCTGGGCCGCGGTGCCGTGGCGGGGATCCCTCGGCTGACAGGAAAAAGAACCCCAAACAACGCAAAACTGTACAGCGCGTCGGTGAGAAAGGGGTGGCGAGAAAGGACCCTCTCGCCATCCAAACCGGCCCAAACCCCACCAAATATCGATTACTCAGCGCCCTGGCGTCCCTGATCCCACCAGAGTGCCGGCCAGCAGGAGGGAGGTTTCCTGTGAGCACGCGTTTCCATGGGGGCAGCACACGGAGCTCTGCAGGTGCCCCGTGTGCGCGCCGCTAGGCGCGGTAAGACCCTGCAAAAATTTAGCCCGGGCTCGCTATTTCAGGAGAATTTTGCGCGTCGCAGCCGCAGGACGAAAGTTCCGATGGGCCCGCGCGGTGTGTGGCTTGTGAGTCAGCAGGGTGAGTGCAGGCAGGCAAGATTTGGGAGCTTTTTTCCTTCTGCAAACTAAGAAAGAAGCTGTCAAAGTGCGTGGTAGCGCGCAGAGCTTGAGTGAGTACTGATTGAATTTTCATCTTTACTAGCGGTGCCAGCACCTCCATTTCAGCAGAAGGAGCAGTTTTGCTGTGGCTGGATAGTTTTTCAGGTTTCTCCGTAATTTAAGCGGGGTTTTTTTTCTTTTTTTAAGTCCCAGCTGGTATTTCTAGGTCCCAAACTGACATTTCTAGGTGGTTGGCAGGCTTGTAGTTCGCCTGATTGTCACTGAATTAGCAGGCAGCTCAGTTTCTTTGTGCTTTCTGCTTAGTTGTCCTTCTGGGAAGAACTCCCTTTTGTAAGTGCAGCTGTTGTTGAGAACACCCTTGTCCATCTCTCTCAACTTGTATCCAAAAAAAAAATAAAAATCCGTGTTTCTGAGCTGAACAGCTCTAGCACAGGGATGTACCAGTTCCCCAGAATAAAGCACCGGTAGCTTTCTGTTTGTTCCTGCAGTATTTCCGAGGGTTTTTCGGGATGAGGCCTTTGTCCTGCACATGTTGGTGTCCTCACCTTTACTACCAGCAGCCCTCCCAGTTACACAAGTGGAGCAGAGTCAAGGATGTGAATACATCTTCTTGTCAGACTGGGCCAAAAATGCTGCTGCTGCTGCAGTTTCCACGGTGAAAGGCAACGGACTTTCTGATTCTTAAGAATCAGGATGTTTAGGTCAGGTCCATTAATGTATAAAAATACAGCTCTTTGACGTGGTTTGGTTCTGCTGTGAGCCCAGGCTTCAGTAACAGATAATTCAGCCCCTACTTTCTGCTTGTGCTAAGAGGTTTCCTGACACTGTCAGGTAGAGTAATTCACATAAACTCTTTTTAGGAAGGTGCTCTGAAATTGTTTTCCTTTGAATTCACCTAAGTGTGCTTTGTTTGCTGAATGGTTTCAAGCCTCAAGTTGTGAACTTAAGTGCTCCACATCTGACTCTTTCTCCTGGTTGAACTGGTTGGTTGCCTTTAGAACGAAAGGGAAGAGAAGTAATTTGAGTTTGTTAAAGATCTGCTTCCAAAATAACCCACTTACCGCTGCTGAGCAGTTTATTAGCCTCTCCTCCCCCTTTATGACTGCTCCTTTTAATCTGCAGATCTCAAGGTGCCTTAGGAGCGTCCTTTAAAAGTGATTGCACGGGACTTTGCTGGAGAGAGCCTGAAAACTTCGCTCAGCAGCAGCATCTGGTCAGCTCAGGGAGCCAGAGGTGCTTGAGCTGCTGCACAGGACCGTCCTTGTCCCTCTGCTCCTTCCTCCTGGGATGCCCCTGTTACAAAACAGAGGTGTCCCCTTGACCTGCTGACGGGTGCAGGAAAAGCTGCTTCAAGTGAAAGTCCCGTGGGGGACACACGTTTATAGTCGTTTATAATGCAATAATTTTAGAGTGCTTTATCATTGCCGAGGTGATGAAGCCAGCCGGTGTGTGCCTGGTTTGTGTCATGCTCGGGTAGGCAAGGCTTGTCTGCTTGCTGTTGGCTTAAAAAAAACCCCGAAACCCATGGAGGCCTGAAGGGTTGGAAGCTCTGTGGGGCCTCTGTGGCCTTGTGTTAATAACTTCCAAAAAAAAAAAAAAAAAAAAGCTCCTGGTGGCCCACGGGCCTTGTTAATTCCTGTACATGAAAGAAGGGCTGGCGCTCTTTACTGACGCGGGATTTCAGGAACGCTTGAGGTGCATTTTGTGTTGGCCTCGAACACAAATTCAAACCGAAGGAGGGCTGCACAGTCGTCCAGCACGGGCTGCTGTCCTCTGGGAGGGACCCTGAGCAGTCAGGTAGGATCCACAGGTCAGGCAGCCCGTGCAGTAATTGAAGCAGGCCTTGCTTTAATTGACACTGGGCTTCCCGGCTCTCTGAGCCACGTAATTGGACCCCTGAAGAACAGGGTGAACCTTCCCCTCAGAAGCAGCTTTTGCAGTTTAACGAATCCATAATTGCTCCCAGATAAGGGCACTTGTGCGTATTGGTAATTAGTTTGACCTGGAGCAGATGCCTCCCGATAAGGCACAGCAGAGGGCTGTGATCCGATACGCAGGGGAGTTTGGTTCCCTCGGGCTGTGACGCAGCGCGTGCACAGAAGTCAGTCAGAAATAACCAGTTGTGGTGGATCCAGGGTAGAGGTGCGCCACGGTCTTGCCAAGCGCTGAGGGGAGAGGAGAGGTCCTTGTTCTGGTTGTGCTGACACATCTTCTGTGCAGGAATTTCACTCCCCTTTCAGTTCCGCTGCTTTCTCCCCCCGTTCCTCCTCACGGGGCCATTGCACAACCTCAGTCCCCTGGGCGCGTTTTCACATCGCTGCAAGCCCCCTGTGTCCCTCAACTGATGTCCTTCCCCCACGGAGATGCTGCCAGGGCTGGAGCCCCTCTGCTCTGAGCCAGGCTGGGAGAGCTGGGGGGGTTCACCTGGAGAAGAGAAGGCTCCAGGGAGACCTGAGAGCCCCTTGCAGGGCCTAAAGGGGCTCCAGGAGAGCTGGAGAGGGACTGGGGACAAAGGATGGAGGGACAGGACACAGGGAATGGCTTCCCAGTGGTTTATATGGGATATTGGGAAGGAATTGCTGTCTGTGAGGGTGGGCAGGCCCTGGCACAGGTTGCCCAGAGAAGCTGTGGCTGCCTCTGGATCCCTGGGAGTGTCACGGAGGGCCATGGTCATGCAGGCAAAGCTCCTGGCACTCCTACACAGGAGCATGGACAGAGGATGGGGAGGGATTGCTTGCGTCTGGTTTCAGGGTCTGGCTTGTTAAGGTGAGTTTTGGAGGCAGGTTCTTGAAAAAAAAAACAAACCAGTTTTAAGAGTCTTTGGCAAAAGGAGTTGGAGGAGATGTGCAAGGTGGGAGATGAAACAGAAATATGGGGTGATCAGAAGAGCCGGGAAAGGAGAGTGACCAGTCAGGTTTAATACTCCATAGAAATCAGCTGGGATCGTGTCTCTTGGATCTAAACAGAGGGACTAAGTGGAAAATGAAACTTGATTCTCCCACTTGCTCTATGAATCCGAGATACCTCCACCAGGAGAATCATTTTAGGTGCTGGTGTGACACCTCGGAAAGGATCAAGTCTCCTCCCTCAGACAGCAGAGAAGAAAGTCAGCTTTGTATCACAGCCCTGAAGTCTTTTCCTCTCTGTCTTGCTGATTAGAGAGTTAATTGGTCAAGGTAGGAGAAATCTGGGCCGCAATCTTGTTTGGTTCTTAAACGCTCATTAATTGCAGTGAAGTAATTTAGATTTAATTGGGGTGAGATAAGGTGTGGTGTTTGTCCTGCTTTTTAATTCCTTGTTTAAGGTGTTTGCTCGCTGACTGAAGCCACGCTGGCACCAGGCTGAGGGGGCTGTGGGTTGGGGGTTTGCTGTGGCTCTGGAGCCACAGACCATTTTTAGCCACGTGTGCACGAGGAGACGGACCCACGACCGTGTAACGATGGCAAATGAGCAACCAGAACTAAAACCAGCCGAAACTGAGTTTGTTGTTCCTGAAGGCTGGTTGTTTTGCAGCACAAAAATTAATTTCCCTTATCTGATCCCGGTTTTCAGCTGGCCCTGAGTCCTGCCAGACCAGCTGTGCTTAGTCCACTGTTTGGCTGGTTTGGGGAGGAGGGACCACATGAAAGGCAGCAGTTGTTTTTTAGTGCTGGCAAGGCACAGTAAATTTATGGTCCTTACCACAAAACAACTGAACGCAGGGGTTTTGAGCACAGCCTAAACAAACAGACACAGGGTGATGGAAAGGGCTGCTGCTGAATGTCGGAGCTGCTTCTTTCTAACGGGTGGAGGAGGAACTCGAGGGTACCTGATGACGAAAATATTAAACGTTTGCATATTTTTTTTAATACTTGGAAAGATTTCTGAGAAAATCCTCAGACTGTAACTTGTAAGACCAGTCTGCCCTCTTAAAAGCTGATTATGTGTAAATTTGATTATAGAAAGGTCTTCTAAAGTATTCAGGCTGTATTTAAGATAATGAAGTTTTGTTCCTTAATCCAATTTTGTCTCCCATCTGGAAGAAATTAAAAATCCAAACCATGCATCATTTCGTTCCTTAAAAGTGTCTCGTAACCTGCTTTGCTGTCCTTGCCTGTGTCTTGGATGGGGCACCAGCTGCCCTGGTCCTGGTTCTTTGCTGTGCTTTCTGGCCTCCTAGTGTGTCTTTGTGCAGGCCATGGCCCTGTGGTTGCTGTTGTCTCTCTGTCCTGGTGAAATAATCTTTGAGAGACGAGTTCCAGTTCACTCTACCCGGTGGCAGTGAGTTATAAAAGTGTGTAATAACTGATAATTTCCATCCCAAAGAGTTTGCGGCGAGTGGGTGAATCAAGTGGGTTCAAGAGCCGCTATAGCCTGGCAAGACTAGAACTAAGCTTTTGAGTGGTTCTGACAAATTTTTTATTTATTTTATTAGGGAGACATACCCTTTGTTGAAAAAGACATATATTCTAGGCATAGTTTCTGTCCTTCCTGTTGCCCAGGCCGCGAGATTTTGATGTCAGGGACATCAGCCGAGGCTGAACGTTCAGGCTGCCCTCTCCCAAGCTGCTGTGTCCTCCCTGGCATTTGCGGCGGTGCCAGTTCCACGGGTCACCACGGGCGGCTGGTATTTGCTGCGGGGCAGTCCTGCCCCGGCTTCGTGGTGTAAGGCAACACCCGGCGAGCGCTGCCCGGCTGGCTGCTGCCCCCAGCACCGTGCTAGCTCCTGTCAGTATCCCTGTGTGCGCTCTCACCGCTCCAAAACCTTCCCTCTTTCCGCGCGGGGCCGTTGCCGAGGGGTCTCGTTTAGCGCCTGCCGGTTTCCTCCCCATCGGACGGGCCTGCGAGCGCCGGTTCCGCCGCCTCCGTGTGACCTGTGCTGTGTTTCCCTGCCCCCAGGTGCAGCACCCCAGGAGCAGAGGATGTTCTCCCGACTGAGGGCAGCCGCCGCCCCGTGCGCCGTGGCGCGCCGCCGCATCCACACGAAGGAGAAGGGCAAGCCGCTGATGCTGAACCCGCGGACAAACAAGGTCTGTTCCGGTGGCCTGCCGTTCTCAGTGTCCCGTCTTTCGCCTGCTCGTAGCCCAATAAACCTTGTCCCAGGGTCAGGGCTCTGGGGGCACAGCCAGAGCAGGGAAAGGTGCAGAGGGTGGAGGAGCTGGTGATCGTTTCGAGTTTGCTGCACCTGCAGTGCAAGGACTCCCAGTGGCCCTTCTGCTTCTGCTTCCCCTGGTGTGCCGTGTCTGGCACAGCCAGCACTCTCCTTCCCTCTGCCACCTGAAGGGTTGCTGGTGCTTGCTGGCTGCTGGCTTGTGCCTTTGGCCTGGTTGAATTGAAGTCAGGCTTTGGCGGACAGGCAGTCTTTACTTCGTGGTTTGCAGAAGTTGGTGCTGAGCTCGGTCTTGCTGGTGGTAGA
This sequence comes from Myiozetetes cayanensis, assembly GCF_022539395.1. Classification (NCBI taxonomy): domain Eukaryota; kingdom Metazoa; phylum Chordata; class Aves; order Passeriformes; family Tyrannidae; genus Myiozetetes; species Myiozetetes cayanensis. The sequence continues at coordinate 71,903,577 of NW_026087631.1, read as the reverse complement.
AAGTGTTAGCCTCTCTGCCCTAGTCCTGGCCTTTTTCCTGGGAGACTAGGGGCTAGGACGGAGCCATATCACTAAGGAACATCCCTGTGCAGGGCCTGACTGAGCATCTAAAAATAAACCTTCAATGGGGCTAACTGGGAGGTGGAGATATCATGTTAATTCCATGCATTGGGATGAACTTCTAAGAAAGCAGCTTTTTTTTTTTTTTTTTTTAACCCTTCACAAAAATTCTCCTATTCCCACAAGCCCATCCCCAATCTCCTTTTTTTTTTTTTTCCCTGTGGTAGTAGCAGTGGCCTTCAGGAATCTTGAAACCGTTAATGTGCTAATTAAAAGCGATAAGAAATCAGGTGAGGGGGTTTCAGTAGCTGATCCCAGGTGTCTAAAGGGGTCAGGAGAGGTGACAAATCTACCTGCCTCTGAGAGGGCATTTCCTGAGCAATGGAGCTGTAGAAGCTCTGGGCTCCTTCCTCTGCACAGCAGAACTTTCCCCCCCTTCTCCCTTTCCCCCCTTTTCTCTTTTACACCCTTCCCTTTTCTCCCCTGGGTAGTGAAGTGCAGCCTCAATCCTGCCTGGAGGATCCAGGCTGCCTAAAGAGAGAGAGAGAGAGAACTCTGCAAGTTAGAGGCTGGCTGACGGGAAAAGTGAAATTGGGATTGCTGTGTCAGGGAAGGAGAAAAGAGTAGGTTGTTGTGATTTGTCACGATCAGATTATCTCGAGTCTTTCTGAGCTACAAACACTTTGACATGCCAGTGGAAATTACTTCAACCCCTGAAAGCTTTTCCAAACGATGACGATTATGCAACAGTATTCAGAAACAAAAACAATAGCTCATTTCTTACTGTTTATTTAGTGGCAATATCCTTCCATGTTTTTATTTTTTATAACCCTGGAATTCTCTGGTGGACTGAGCACAATGCAATATATTTTATGTAATTTTTTTTTTTTTTTCTTTTGGTGGGGGAGGAGGGAAGAGCAGAGAGCTTCTTGCTAATAACAATTGATTTTTGAAATTTTTTTGTTGTCTCCAAGGATTTATACTCGTGAGGGGAAAATCCATTCTGCATTAGTTTGGCTCTGTTGTACCAGCCTGTCTTTACTGCTGATGCCTGCTGGAATGCATCTGTAAGCTCCATTAAGTGATGCTGCTTGATGCTGGGTGCAGTATCTGCACAGAAATGCATTTTGGATGTTCAGCAGAGAAATAAATGATTTATTAAACCCAGCAGGTACTTCACCCCCTGTGCTGTTCTTGCCCACAGGTGCCTAACGGGCACATATATATATATATAAATAAAATCTGTATACAGGCACAGACATCTCTTGCTGGCAGGTTGTTGAGATCATCGTTCATGACTCGTGTTTTGTCCGCCCGTGTTTCGTTTTTACAGTGCTCTGTCAGCTCCCCAGCACGTTTGGTCTCCCCTGATTCCCGTGTGAGCCCCGGAGCAGGGGCTGCGAGGTGGCAGCAGCGCTGGCAGGAGCCAGCCCTTCCCCTCCCGCAGACTAATCTTGCTCCTTGCCACTGGAGCGAGTTTTTCTCCCCTCATTCTTCTTTTTTATTACTTTTCTTGCCCGTCCTTACCTGCCTTTTGCAGGTGGGCGCTCCTCGGCCGGCCGGGCTGGGGGTTTGTGCTGGAAGGCCGGTTCTCACGTGTCTGCTGTCGGGGTGGCTCAGAAGAGGTCTCGAGCCTCTCACCAGTTGCAAAATCTACTGTAACTTCTGCTGGCATCCCTGCCTGCTTACAGTCTCCCGTGATGCTTTGATTTCTGCTCTCTGGCAGGGGTTCAGGTTGCAGTTAATTGGCTTCAGGACCTTCTGTTCTGCTGGAGATCCCCGCAGTGCCAAGGCAGCGTTTTAAGCCTGTTGAGCGTTCAGAACGCCGTCAGGGCAACCTCGTTTGTTTAGTGCTGGCAATTAAATTTTTATTGCATTGTGGGGATGCTTCGGATGGGCCAGGATTTCTTCTTCCAGCGCAGAACAGATGATCTGCGAGTCCACGACCCCTGACTTTGGTGATGTCCGTTCCTTCTTTTATTGAACTCGTTAATCACTGTTCTCCTGTGCTGACTCTCAAATTTTTAGCTTCGGCAGGTGTCTTTAGGGCATCAAAAACACACATCCACACGTGTTTGTGTGTGTGCATGTGCCCGGGCACACGTGCATGGAAATGCACGAGGCATTTTAAAGGAGGGGGCTCGCAGGTGGTAAATGAATCCCAGGCTGATCCCAAGGAACTTTCCTAGCGTCTGCCTTCCATGTGGGTGGTCGTCTTCTCACGTGTTGTATTTTGCCCAGCCGTTGAATTGCTAGCAGTTAAATTAATCGCATTAAATTAATCACGGTTTTGTCTGTATTCACTCCCAAGTTTTTCAGCCCGATTTGTTTTCATCCGTGCCTTACCAAATACCTCCAGAAACTGTGATGGATTTTAGCTCTGTATAAAGAATCCATTTCCTTAACAAACTCGTACGTGACCTCACTGGCTTCTGGGAAGCACTCTGTGTGTTTCCAGTTTGAAATAAAAGACAAAACAGCATAAAAAAACCCCTCAACACGAAGTCAAAGCTATCTGGGCGAAACAAATGGGACAGGACAAGGGAACGTGAAGAAAAGACTGTGTGAACTCGAAGATGTTCTAAAAAGCAGATGTTCTCTCCCCCTTCTGCTGCCCTTTCTCACCGTGCTGGTTCCTGACACGTTTGATTTACTGTAATGCCTTTTTAGATTCGGGCTGTTGGGTCAGCTGGGTCGAGCAGGCAGGGTGTGGAATGCACAGTGCCCGTGTGCCTTCCTGGGGAAATGGGGATAAACAGGACGTGGAGATGTCAGTGCACGGGGTGGTGGCCTCGTGGCTGAGGAATGCAGTGCCTGAAATGTCCCTAGCAAGAAGTGAGGTCCTGGAAGGCAGGAAACTGAGAGAAACACACACACACAGAGCCCCAAAAGTCCCACCACCAGTGCTGTGTCCTGCCCAGCTGGCTGGGAGATGGGGAGCAGCCACAGTGATTTGCATCTGGTTCCACACGTACAGAGGGGGTGCAAGAGCTGAGGGCATCTTTGCCTGCAGAGAGATGGAGGTGTCCAAAGGGTGAATAACACGGTGAAGGTCCAGGTTGTTTCACAGTTCAGCAGGGAGTAAAACTGCTGTGCTGTGTCAGCCACACCCTGCAGCTGTTCCTGGGAGAATAAAGATATGAAATAGGGTTTAAGAAGTGAAGGAGGAAGGAAATCAGAGGAGATCCCCCTGTTCTGACCCTGCCCTCATAAACGCAGAGAAACTTTGAATCTGTGGTCGAGATAACAAAGACACCTTTGATTCTTATGAACGATCTTTATTAGTTATCAGTGGAGGCATCTTGAGCAATAGTGAACTTTGCGATTTAGGAAAAGGGAGCAAAGTCAAGAGAAGCAGCCCACAGTCCGAAGTAAAATATACTTTATTTTCAAAATGTCTAGGATGCTGCTTCACGGGCCGTGATACCCTGCTGAGTGTGTTCTGAGAACCATCAGGAGTCACATGGAAACCATTTGTTAATTCTTCCCTGTGAATGAGGCCAATTTATTTTCCGAACAGTAGCGTTTTTAGGCATTTTCTTTGTTCAAACCTGTATCAGGTTTAAATGAATGGGATCAGGCCCCTAATGGGACTTTTGTTACATGAGAGTTAAAAGTATCCCCCCCTGTTTTATGTGCCCGCAAGATTTTGCAGGTGGGGAAAAGAATTACCACCCCTGGTAGCTTCTCTGCTCAGGAACCTCTCAGAATAACTTAGGGGTGCTATTAAAAAAAAATATCACGCTTAAAGGTTTCAAACCTCCTGTTTACCTTGACGCGAAGCGGGCAGCTGGAATTTGTACGTGCTGGTATTTATAGCAGCGCTGGCTTTGTGTGATAGAGCCCAGTTGCTGTGAGGTCCCAGTGCCAGAGAGTTCTTGCTGGTGCGAGCGTGAGCTCCTCTTAACCGAAACACTGTCAACACTTGGCTTTTTCCCCTCCCCATCCTCCCCTCCACCCCAGCAGAACATTGTTTTTGTTGCAGTAAAGTTTGCCCGTGTGCAGGAATTAATTCATCTGTGGTGCTGGGTTTCCTCCTGGATGCCCTCCTTGCTTTGTCTGTGCCGCCTTAGAAGGGACACCTGTTTGTTCTGAGCTCTAAAGAGGATTAAGGAGAAACTAATCTTAAGTGAAAGTCGGCACACAGCGCTCAGCGAGAGGGCACCCGGCGCTGTGGGGTCAGGGGGAAACCGAAAAGGGATCCTGTGACTTGAATCCGAACCACTTACAGCATTCAGGCATGTAATCCCAGGGAAAGCCGGAGGAAATTTGGCCCTTAAGTGAGTCCTGGGGGTTTTAAAGGCCTTTGAGAACGCGAGTCCCACCGCTGCCTCCTGATTTGCTGGGCCTGGTTCAAATCCAGAACAGGAGGGAGCTGATGGTCACGGCTAAAGGTGATGAGTGGAATGGAATGGAACACCCCAAGTGCTGTTGCCCTGGACTGATGTTCTGTCCCAACTTGGGACAAGGATTGAATTTTTCCTGTGGTGCCACTCTGATTCCCGGGTTAGGTCCGGGCAGAAATTAAAGCGTCCCTTAATGTGGTGAGACGTGATTGTCACGTAAATAAACGGCTGGAAGTACTTACTACCACCTAAAAAATTCACTGTGCTTGCTGTTGTTGTAAGCATTTCTTGTAACAGATGCAGAAGTAAAACTAAAAAGGATCCTTTGCAATATATATTTTAAAAAAAAAAGGCATTCGGTTTGTGTTTGTTTTTGTGTTTTTTTTTCTCATGCCAGTGCTGTTTACGTGGTTGTGTTCTCAGCGGAAACGCTGGGTTATTCAAGTCAGTTTTCTGAAATAAATATCATTGAAGTGGCCAAAAGTGACTGGCACACCCAGCCAAAAAAAACCCACAACCAATAAACCACCGGAAAGATGAAAAAGTTCAGGAGTGAACCATCACCTGAAATTTATTTATATTTAGTATTGGAAGAAAAGCAGTGGTTTGCAAATGACTTGTAACTACTGGTAGAGGAAGGATACTGACCCAGTAGAAAAAAGGATAAGTTGAATTCAGTATTGGGTGTCAAATCTGTTACCTGGAAGGTCGGCAGAAATACAGATAAATGCAGCAACCCCCCAAATTTATTTTAGGGTTAAACACTTAGGAGTTTTCTGCAAGAAAGTATTTGTAAGTGCTTTTTGCAAAACACGGGAGTTTTGGGAGGTTTGTTCTTTTTTTCTTGTTTCTTGCTTTCTAATTCTTCAGGAATTTTGTTGCTTTAGGGCACAGTGTAGAATTATTACAGAGGAGCAGGTGGACTGCTTAAATCAGTGTAGTCCAAACAACTGATATTTAATGTGATTTAAATGAGCAGAGAGGATAATTATATAAAAGTAGTAATTATTTTAACGATGGGATTTTTATTTTTGCCCCTAAAGAGTGTTGTATTGGTTAGAAAGCACTCAAGCGTGATTAATTACACTAAGAGTATATTCTAAATTACAGACTTTTCATTAATGGCCACGCTTTCTGCAGATGCCTGTGAAAGTCTGTTCTCAAATAAGCTGAGGTGAAAATATTTATATTCTAACCTGAATTTATGTGTCCTGTCATCAAGTGGGAAAATACTAATTTTTTTTTCCTGTGCCTTCAGGAGTTGGGCCTCGGAAGATCCTTGTGGATCCCTTCCAACTCGGCTTATTCTGAGTCTGTGACTTTACTGATCGCTTGGAATGTGATTACAAGGCGCAAAGCAAACCTTAAAAAGCCTTTTTTTTTGGGGGGGGGATGTTTTGGGGTGGGGTTTTTTTGTCGGCAGTAAGAGCCTCCACCAGCCAGGTACCTCCCTGCAGCCTCCTGCATACAACCAAGCAAAAAAGCAGGCTGTATTGAATGTTGTCATTAAATAATTCCAGTTAAGTATTTAAATAGCCATAAATTAAAACTCTTCGCCCACCCTGAAACGGAGAACAGGAAACTTTTTGCGGTTTTAACGCTTCCGAAGCTTAATTTGCTGCGAATGAGGCTTCCTGGTGGTGGACAAGTAGATTAGTTCTATCCCTAAGTAAAAAAAAACAAAGGATTTGGGTTGAACTGTGACCTTTAATAGAAGCACTGGGGCAACTCAGTACCTTTGGGATCTGTCTGTATTAGTGAAAGAACGTACAAGAAAGCAGCAAATGGAGCAATTGAGATAAAAATCTGTGGGCTAAAGGTGTTGTAGGGACCAGACTGGGTGACCCGCACGTTGTGTTCCCGTGAAACAACTGAAAAAGCGGCTGTTGCTGCATTTTTTTTGAGCACTTAGCCCGTCTGCAGTGGGGCCTCGTAGCGGTGCTGCGGTTTCATGGGGAAAGGTGAGCCCTGGCGAAGGACCCGAGGTGTGGCAAAGCTGCCTGGTCGGAAGGGACCCCCCCAGAGGGTGAGGAGCACCCCAGAAGAGCCAAACACGCCCTGGCCCTGCCTGCTGTGGCGCCTGCCACCAGAATCATAGCATCATCGAATCACAGAATTAACTGGGTTGGAAGAGACCTCCGAGATGCAGCCCTTGATCCCACCCCACTGTGATTACCTGATTGTGGCACCCAGTGCCACATCCAGCCTCGTCTTAAAAACCTCCAGGGATGGTGAATCCACCACCTCTCTGGGCAGGCCATTCCAATGCCTGATCGCTCTCTCTGTAAAGAACTTCTTTCTAAAATCCAACCTAAACCTCCCCTGGCAGCGCTTCAGCCCTCTTGTCCCGCTGCTGATTGCCTGGGAGGAGAGACCGACCCCCACCTGGCTACAACCTCCTCTCAGGGAGTTGTGGAGAGTGACGAGGTCACCCCTGAGCCTCCTCTTCTCCAGGCTCAACAACCCTGAAGGGGCTCTGTGGGCAGCGGGGAGCAGAGGGTCCCTAGGAAGAAGTGCTAATCATTTCTCGCCTCTCCTTTTCCAGGGAATGGCCTTTACCTTGCACGAGCGGCAGATGCTGGGGTTGCAAGGACTCCTGCCTCCTAAGATAGAGACACAGGACATCCAGGCCTTGCGGTTCCACAAGAACCTGGCAAAAATGACCGACCCCTTGGAGAAGTAAGCGCTCCCCCGGCCTTGTCCTCTCAGGAACGCGAGCCAAAAGGGAATGCTGGAGGCGCGGACGGAACGGGGGTTGCCGGTGGAAGTGGCTTGGAAATGTGGAAAACACTGTGTGGGGATAACCAGAGTTTCTGGGGTTTTTTTTCGGTTGGTGGGCGTTAACTTTCACTTCAGCACGGGAAGCTGCTTTTGTCCTGTGGCTGAGTGAGGTTGGAGAGCTTTTCTGTTGGTTTTTTTTTTTTTTTCTGATATTCCGTGGCCATGAGATAACAGGAAGGAACGCGTGCAAATCATTAACGGGGCCGCAAACCTCCCTGCGACCTGCAGTGTGTAATTATGTAATGTGTAAGATTAGGTGGCAGGTTGTCAGGGCGCAGAACTCTTTTGGGGGGAGGGAGGGAGGGGAGCCAGCACCAGAAACGTGAATAATGAAGTTAAATTGAGGGTTTGAGGCATGAAAACCGGTGTTTTGCATATTCAGTAGTTCCCGCTAGAAGGGAATCGCGAGCTTAGAATTTTGAGTCTCGTCGTGTGGATTGTTTTCCCTGTGTCTTTTGTTGTTTTACCCGCCGGTTTGGTGAGCAGAATGCTCAGGATTTTGGTTTGCTTCACTTTCAGAAGGGCTTGTTTTCAGCATCCTGCTGCCGTGCTCGTATAAGCCCTGTGTGTATCTGCATGTCTCCTAAAGGGGGGAGAGGAGAGCTCACTCAGAGTGGTCTGGGGCTCACTGGGCCACACCAAAAGCTCTTTTGTTCTCACGAAAGATGACTCTTAAACCCACATCGTGTCGCTTGCTGATCTGAAACAGCCATGTCCTCTGCCTTGGCCAAGTGCCCAGTTGCTGTAGCCCCTAAGACAAATGGCTAAGTCATCATCTTTGTGCTGTTGGGTCAGCAGGACTGAACATAAATTGATAACACAGCGGATTGGTTGTGTAAATCTGCAAAAATTCGGGTTTAGTTTACACACCCGGGTAAGTCCTTCGAAGTGGACCTGCTGTTAGGAGTTAATTTGTTTCAGGTGTGCGTTAGAACTAACAAGAACCTTACTTGTCAGGACCTTTTAAACGTTTTCTGGATGAAAAGTTCTTTCCCTGGCAGTGTTGGTTGTAACGGTAACGGGACTCCCAACTGCACCCTGCAATAAACCCATGGGTTATATATGTATATCACATCCAGTATTTTTATTTCAGTTTTTTTAGGACTGCTGCTCTCTTTTTTTTTTTTGTTTTCCCCCCCAGCTTTTGTTTAGTGCTCTGACTTGAGTAGGAGCAGGGATTTTATGAGGGAAGTTGTTTTTTTTTTTTACTTTCACTTTTTTTTTCGCGTAGTTTATTTAAATAAACCCGAATACGAGAGCAGTAAGCGGTGTTTTTCGGTTGTTTCGGTGAATTACAGGTATATCTATATCATGGGGATCCAGGAGAGGAACGAGAAGCTGTTCTACAGGGTGTTGCAGGACGACATTGAGCGGCTGATGCCCATTGTGTACACGCCAACGGTGGGCCTCGCCTGCTCCCAGTACGGGCACATCTTCAGGAGACCAAAGTAAGAACCACACGTAGATGTGCAGGTGTATGCATTGCTGCTGCTTTTGTTGTGATTTTATTAATCATATGCCTGCTGTGCTGCCAGCAGTCAGTTACTCTGACACAGTGAGTACCCTTGGCTGGGCTCTGGTTTGGGTTCAGCCGTGGCTGCAGAACGAATATTCATGTTTGTTACCAGCTCTGTGTTGAGGAAACCAGCTCAGACTGGCAGGCACTCCAGCTCATTTCCACAGTTCTCTCTCTCTGCAATTCTAAGGGTGTTTCTGGAGCCCTTTTGCTCCAGGGCTTTGGTGCTCTGTGGAGAAAGGGCTGATCCTTCACGGCCACAAGGATGTGGCTGCTGGGGTAAAGACAGTGAGGAACTCATGGGTTTTCTCCTAATCTGGGGGCAGGGGACATGAAAGGTGTCTCTTAGTTCTCACACACGTCCCTCCCCGCCTCTTCACTGAGGTAAAGCCAGCCTTAGGACCACGTTCCCTTCTCATATCCTGCAGGGGAAGGTAAAGGATGCTGTCACGTAACACCAGAGCTTCTTTTGCCTTACAGGTGAATAAACCCTGAAAGGTGAATATCTCTAGTGGTGTAAAAATCCAGGTAGCATCACGGAGAGTATTCTTACTTTGGAGTTTCAAAGCAGCCAAGCAGACTTTTGTGTTAGAAGTTTGTCCTTTGGGTGATTTATGTCAGTGATCGTGACACTTCTAACTTTAAAAAAAATTGTCCTGTTTGACATTTTTTGGGTTTTACAAAGCAAGGTGAAATTTCTGATTTTCACCCATTAAATATTTCTGCTTGCTTTGTTTCGTTTTGTTTTTTTAAAATTTTCTTCCAGAGGATTATTTATTTCCATCTCAGACAGAGGCCACATAAGGTCGATTGTGAACAACTGGCCAGAGAACGACGTTAAGGTACCACCACTGCCTAATTTTATTTCTAGCTGTTGTTTCATCTCGTTTGAGCTTTTCAAGATTTATTAGTGTTTGATGGGAACGTTGATAATTAAATAGTGCAGCCTTGGCTCTTTGATGATGATGGTGGCAAAATGCAGCTCATGAAGGTAACGCCTACCTTGAAAAGCAGTGTTTTACTCTAAATGTGAGGGGTTTTTGGTTTGAGGAAAAAGTGATGGTGGGAACTAGGCTTGCCAAATTTTTTACTGTGCTTCATGAAGCTGGGGGAGGCTCCTCTGGTTCTTACTGAACTGTGTCACTCAGCAGTAGGAAGGGTGATCTTTTGCTCAAGATCAGGCCCAGATTTTGCTGTTCCGCTCTGTGTCACCCAGCTGGGTCGAGAACCACGGGGCGGGGTGAGCTTCGCCTTGTGCTTTACAAACTTACTGGTGTCTGGGTTTGCAAGTGGAAATCCTAAGGCCAGGCTCTGCAGGCTGCAGTTCCACGTGGCTGTAGCCCTCGCTTGGGTCCTTCCACGAGGATCTGAGCAAAGAAAAAGGAGCAGAGCAGGTTCAATAACACTGAGCATCGTTGCCTTGAGTAAAATATCCTTGTGATCTGTTCTTTGTTTGACTGTGCACACATACCTGAGTTTTTGCCTGGAAAAAAAACCACAGCTGCTGTTGATTTGACCTTTATAAATTTCAGTGATGATAAATAATTTCACCTGTCTTTTTGTTTTTTGTTTCCCCCGCCCCAGGCTGTTGTCGTCACTGATGGAGAAAGAATATTGGGTCTGGGAGACCTAGGAGTGTATGGGATGGGAATCCCAGTAGGAAAGCTGTGTTTGTATACAGCCTGTGCAGGAATACATCCGGATAAATGCTTGCCTGTGTGCATCGACGTTGGGACTGACAACACGGTGGGTGCACTGAACTTTGCCTGCCTTCAGCTATCCCCGTGAAAAGTGTTTGTTTAAGAGCACTCGGTACTGTAGGAGGATGTTTTCATTTGAGCACTTCTATGTAAGACAAAGCCAGGTATTTCATGTAAAGGGTAAGTGATTTGGAACCCACTCTACGGTTACGTTATCAGTGATTGAAGAGCACCGCAGAAGGGTGCGTTTGGAAGGAGCTGGAGTGCTGGAAGTGGGCTGTGAAACAGGCAATCAGCTTTTGACCTGGCTTTAAAGAGGCTGGAAATGGGAGTCAGACTTATTAAAGCACTTCACTGTTCGCGGTATCGATCTGTTCCATTTCGAGAGCAGCCACCGCCGGTGCCAGCTGAAATCAGAGGACGCTGGCACGGGCTGGAGGCACTCACAGGGGCTGTGTAAACGCAGTGCCTCCGGTGTGAAATGTGCCCCTGGGAACCCTGCGGGGCTGTGTGCTGAGGAAGTGACTCATCCTGCTGCCCCCTCTGGTTTGTTCTCCCTTTCAGACACTCCTGAAAGATCCGTTCTACATGGGCCTGTACCAGAAAAGGGATCGCTCGCAGGTCTACGACGACCTGATCGATGAGTTCATGGAAGCCATTACAGACAGGTAGGACACCGAGTTTTTCTGCTCTGGAAGCGTGGCCAGAACTGCTGGCGCAGAGAGACCCCAGCACGCTGCCCTTGAAGCAGCCATTTGAGGAATAAGGAGAGGAACAAGTCGAAAACACGTGGCTGTATTGCCGGCCTTGCAGTGATTTTTCTCTGTGACCCAGAACACGCTGCTTGTGGTTATTTGTTAAATAGGCACGGAGCTGAAACAGGACTGTTTGTAGCAGGGGAGGGCTGAGGACATCCTGTTCCCAAAGATAACTGATTGGGTGAAGCATTTGGTTTGAATGGGTTGTTCCTTTTCCTGTGCCTGTGACAAGAGTAAGATAAGAATATTTGCCATGTTCTGTAGGTATGGCCAGAACACACTTATCCAGTTTGAAGACTTTGGAAACCACAATGCTTTCCGCTTTTTAAGAAAATACAGAGAGAAATACTGTACCTTCAATGACGATATCCAAGGTATACCCTCTGTGTTCCCTACTGAATATGCGGAAACTTTTGCCTAAAACCAATGGATCTGTTCAGCTCACCTCAGGTTGGTCCTGCTTCTACAGGGACAGCTTCAGTGGCCTTGGCAGGACTGCTGGCAGCACAGAAAGCCACTGGTAAACCACTCACAGAGCAGAAAGTGCTCTTCCTTGGGGCAGGAGAGGTGAGTTCTCCTAAGGGCTGTGGAGCCACGAGAGGTTTAGCTGTGTATTTTCTCATTCTGTGGGACTGGTGGAGGTTTGGGCTCCCTGAATTTCACTGCAGAACTTTTTATATTAAGGCCAGCTGAAGTACATTAGGAGAAGGGACTACCTGCTTAGAACAGGACGGTGTGAAAGGAGTTTAACGTTTGCAAGGGCTCGAGTTTTCAATTTTCTTGCGTGGACTCGAAAATCAAGTATCAGGCTCTTGCATGTAGTTAAAGGGGAAATTACCATAAAGTTATGGTTCATTAAGAACATCTTGTTAATTGCAGTGACATGGGAGAGAAGCACGCAGTGCTCTCCTCGGCAAGGCGAAGTCAGTGTGTGTTTGCAGCAGGCACCGCTTACTGGCGCAGCGCCGTCAGGAGGAGCGCTGGCTGTGCTTCTTGGTACATCAGCACAATTGCCTCCGTGGTGCTGACAGAATAACTTAATTAGCCGAAGGCCCTGATTGCGGTAATTGGCCGGTGTTGCGCCGAGCTCTGCCTGGCTTCTCCCGCCAGACTCGGCAGCGTGCGCAGCGAGCCGAGAGAAGGGACGCAGGGGGAGGCAGTGCCAGCCAGTTTCCTCCTCCCAGCCCTCAGCGTCTCCTTTGTGCCCTCTGCAAGGCCCTTGTCCTGGGCAGCAGGAACGGAGGGGCAGTCTGGAGTTCCTGGAGCTGGGCACAGAACGCCACGCCGTGGTTTCCCGGCAGGAGGGCTGCGGCACCGACTCGTTCTCACTGCCTGGCTGGGCTGCTTTGTTGTGGCTCCTGAGCTGGTAGAGGCACAGGAGCACAGCAGGAAAACTGATTGGTTTTTTTTGCTTGAAAATGTGTCAGTGTTGTCCCAGGAGCCTGCCCCCGTTTTGGCCAGCACTGGCCGTGTCTCAGAGCTGGAGGATCCTCCTGGGGGTCTTGAGCAGGGGTGGTGCGTTGGTGATGACAGACCCCTCTTGCGGCTTGTCAGAAATCCTTTTCTCCACCAGGCTGCGCTGGGGATCGCAAACCTCATTGTCATGGCGATGGTGGAAGGCGGTGTTTCTGCCGAGGAGGCCTACGGGAGGATATGGATGTACGACAAGTTCGGGCTGCTGGTTCAGGTAGGGTCTGAAAACACCCACGGCGCAGGGGGCCAGTGGCTTCCCCGTGTCCTTCCCACAAAGGTAACCAACGTTTCACCTAAAGGGCCGAGAACAAAAGGTGGATTCCAACCAAGAGCCGTTTACACACCGGCCCCCAGAGCAGATACCAAAGACATTTGTGGAGGCGGTGAACGTGCTCCGGCCGTCAGCTATCATCGGTGAGTAAGGTCGCTGTTGCTTCTGTAACTTTAGGTTATTCGCTGCCTTTTAAACTGCTAGCGTGGCTCCAGGCAGGTTGGTGGCAGCGATCTGCGTCTCTGCCGGTGCAAACAAGGTGAAAATGCGAGGCCAGTTTGCTGCCTGACCGTGTGCTGAGCTGCAGGTTGTCTCCGGGTGCAGCGGAGAGCGAGTGCTCCCTCTGCACCTTGGTAGCAGAGAGCAGCCACAAACACCACGCTTGCTGCTTTACAGCAGTTCCCTAACTTGTGTTGTTCTGGGGCTTTTTTTTTCTGACCTTCCTCCCCCCCAGTCAGCCTCTCTGCCAGCAGAAAGGCTTGAAGGAGCAGTTTCTCGCTGCAGATCTCCAATGCCTGTCAGGTCACTGGCACCTGTAGGCATTTATTTATAACTGTGGCTGCCTGCAGAAAACAGATAAGATTACAGGTATTTCCTGGTATGACTGCAATTGCCTTTGCACGGAGTTTATTTGGAAGAGAGAGGGTGTTTTTTAGCTCGGTAGCTACCCTGAAGTTGGTAGCCACTGTGCAAACACCCACCCACCGTTCCGGTGTGTCTGCACCTCTGGGTTTGGGTGTGGTCACAAACGCCAGTGTCAGGTGTGCCTTGTTAGCACCCAGCCAGGCTGAATCACCCGTGGGGAGCCCGTAATTCCCCCTTGCTTGCCCAGGACAGCGCTGTTTGCACACATCAGTACTAAAGACCGTGCAAAACAGGCTTTTGGAACCCGCTGATCAGCTGTTCCTGTGGAAACCGTGAAGCCCGGGGTTCCACCTCCGGCTGCTGGAGCAGCTCTGCCCTGAGTGGGAGACCCCAGGGGTAAGATGAGCTGCCTGTCGCCCGCCCTGGGGTGCTGACTGTGTCTCTGTGTGCCCCCCCAGGCGTCGCAGGGGCCGGCAGGCTCTTCTCCCACGATGTGCTCAAGGCCATGGCTGCCATCAACGAGCGGCCCATCATTTTCGCGCTGAGCAACCCCACGGCGAAGGCCGAGTGCACGGCAGAGGAGGCATACACGCTGACAGAGGTGTGTGGGGGTCACAGGGGCTGGGGGATGGCGCTGTTTGCTCGCTGCGAGGAGCAGCAGCTCGGGTTGGTTGGCTGCTGCTCGGGATCGGTGGCGTAGCAATGCAGACCTTTCCTTGCCTCCTGGCCGCCAAAGGGAATGGGGGTGGCTTGAAAAGAGGCCCTGATTCTTCAGGTGACTGTTTTGCAAGGGTTAAAACAGCCTGAATCTTTTTTGCTGCCTTCTTAAGAGGGTGACCTGTAGTGGCTGAGTAGCGTCCTTAAAGCAGGCGATGTCCTTGCGCCAGGCCGGGAGTTCGGTCATGCAGGTCAGAGCTTGTGCCATTCACAGTGACCCCTGTGCCCCCCAGGGCAGGTGGTGGCCTCTGTCCCCTCCCACAGCACCTGTGTCTTGTGCACTGGCACCACCACCCGTCCGAAATGAGTCAGCCAAGCACGGGCACGCCTCACTCTGCACCTTCACCTCAGAGCCACTGCACCCCGGGGGCTTGGAGGCTGAGGTTTTGGGGGGGTTTTCTTCTTAGTAACCGTGTTATTATCTTAATAGCGCGTCCAGACCTTGGGTTTGCCTTCAAAGAAGGAGGTCTTTTATCCCTGTGCATGACTTTTTATGTAAAACGAATCCTCCCTGAAGGGAGCCCGAGGGGAAGCAGGTGGGGCGTGGGAGCACCGGGCAGACAGAGGGCCTGCCTGCAGACTTCAGGGCTGGGGCTCTTGAAAAGACTTTTTTTTTTTTATTTATTCCTTTTTTTTTTTTTTTTTTAAACACGATCCCAAATCAAGTGACTCATGCGTGAAAATCAGTGGGTGGAGCTCTTTCCCTGTGTCTTGATGCAGAGCTGTGAGCTCCCTCCTTCCCCTGTCGGCGTGGCTCAGTTTCCAGCACCACAGCCTCAGCAGTGCCAGTTTCCCACCGGGAAGGGTAGAATTCCATGTGACACCCAAACTCTCTTCCCCGTTCCTGGGCCTGTCAGCTGGGAGGGAACTCCTGCTGCGGAGGTTTGCAGGTCAGAGGGAGCCCTGGACAAAATCTGGACCTTCTAACAGTGGAATCATAGAATTTTCAGGTTGGAAGAGGACTCCAATACCACAGAGTCCAACTGTTCCCCAGCACTGCCAAGGCCACCCTCATCCCCGAGTGCCACACCCTTTTAACTCCCTGCCAGGGATGAGGACTCCACCACTGCCCTGAGCAGCTGTGCCAGGGCTGGACAACCCTTTCAGTGAAGGAATTTTCCTTAATATCGAATCTAAACCTCCCTTGGCACATCTTGGGGCTGTCTGCTCTTGTTCTGTCCCTTTTTCCCTGGGAGCAGAGCCCAGTTCAGCCCTGGATCCATCAGGGAGTTGCAGAGCCAGAAGGTCCCCCCTGAGCCTCCTTTTCTCCAGGATGAGCCCCCCCAGCTCCCTCAGCTGCTCCTGCTGCTCCAGCCCCTTCCCAGCTCCGTTCCCTGCACACACTTCCAAACTGAGATGGTTTGATCTCTCTCAGATATGCTGCATTAGTCAGAACAGTGAGTTGGGCAGTGCTTCAGTGCATGAAAATAAATTCCAGTATCTTTGCACAGCAAGTAAACAAGAGTTGGTTGTGCAGCCAAGACTTTATCTGGCATGAATAAATGCAGAAGCTGCTGGCATCTCTGGCTGGGGGGGGGGGGAGTCAGCCTCCTTTTTGCTTGCACTTTTTATAGGATATTTTATAGAGCAATAGGTGTTCCAGGGGAAGAGGCTCGCCAGTTCCCCGTGGCTGGGTGCTGAGCGCCAGGGAGCTGCACCTGAGTCAGATGCAGAAGCAAGACAGTGCTGGTCAGCCTCAGGTGTGGTGGTGTCTTCACTGTGTGAGCACAGTGGTACTGACAAAGTCTGAGCCAAATGGAGAGAATGTCTTTGCTGGTTTTTTTTTTTTTTATCCCTGTTTTTGATCCACGTGTTCTTTTATTCATGATTTTCCATAAGTTATTATTCATACACGTGGGTTATTTGGACAGACAGTTAAATGTTACTGGTCAGGCAATGAACAGGAGTGATTTGGCTCCAGTCCTTATTAACAGAGTTGGTAATGTTTCTGTCTCTTCAACCTTTCCTCCACTTCTGCTGTTTGTTTTCGTAGTTCTTTTGGGTTCTCTGAAATGTATCTCAGTTTACCCATAGCTTGCCCTTCAAAATGTGTTTTCCCCTTCAGGATGCACTAATTGCCTAGAAAATGGACAACATGATCTCCCAGAGGCCCCTTCCAACCCAAACTATTCTGTGATTCTCCGCAAATCTCCAGCTTTATTTACTCTGTCACTTAACTAATCAAATTTGCCAGGCCATTATGGGATCAGGGCTGTCACCCCGTGCTTGTCCTGGCCTTGGGAACAGCCTGACCCTGGCTGGTGTGAAATCTTAGGCTAAACAAGTAAGTCCTTCAGCAAGGATGTGAACACACACACCACCACTACCCTTTTATTCCTTAATTTTTTATTCTTTCTTTCCCGCTAGGTGGCACCTGTGGATGCCCCTGTGTATCCTGCTCTCTAAAAACCCACCCGTTGTCCTCCCTTCTCAAAGAGGGAGGAAGTGCCACGGGTGTGCCCCAACACAGTTCCCAGGTTTTTGTCTTCCTGGGCAGTGTGCTCTCAGACACGGTGGCCCTGGGGAGCCTTAGATGCCCCGCACTGATGCTGTTAAACCCCTTGTTCGGCGTCAGGATGCCTTGCTTTCGGGGGCCTCAGTGCCTCAGAGGAAGAGGTGGTTTATTTGGAGGGCGTAGCCCCCCCTCAGACTCAGATGAGTGTTAATATTCTGTGCCTGGGAGGTTCCTCCAAGTCACTGCTGTCCCGGTGTGCGCTTGCCTCCTGCTCTCAGACCTCTCTCTCCCTGGCAAGCTGCCTGACTCTGCTTGCCCCTCTGCTCCCCACAGGGACGCTGCTTGTTCGCCAGCGGCAGCCCCTTCGACCTGGTGACCCTGAAAGACGGAAGGACCTTCAAGCCAGGCCAGGGGAACAACGCTTACATCTTCCCAGGTAATAAAAAAAACCAAAACAAACCCTTGTCTTTGAATCTCTCAAGGCTGGGCTCTTTGCACAGCGGCACGGAGAGATGCTGCCGGCATTCAAAGCTGGGGACGTGGAGGAGTGAAAGGAAAGGAGTTCAGGGGGGATGTCAGGCACGTGCAGCTCCGTGTGTGACACAGCGAGCTCGCCCAGCTGAGCATTTCTGAGAGAGCAAAAGAGTTATTAAAGGCTTTGGAGGCTGCTGCATTACAGGTTCTTCTGCTTGTTTTGGTTTTTTTTTTTGTTGGGGGGAGGGGAGAATAAGTGTTAGTATGCACTCGAAGTTATGTTAATAGTTCTTGGGAGTTATAATAATTCCTGGAGCTACGTCTGTGCAAGTATTTTCAGAAACAGCATTCCAGGTGACTCTCAGCTGCTGCATGCTGTCAAACGGTGCGGCCCTGATGGCAGTGATTTCATTTTAGGCGTGGCTCTGGCTGTGATCCTCAGCAGCGTTCGGCACATCAGCGACAAGGTTTTCCTGGAGGCTGCCAAGGTGAGTGTGGAGGCAGAGCAGGCCGTGCCTGGCATGGCAGTGGATGACTTGATGGGCCGTATTTCCCAAGCCTCGATGAAACTCTGGTTTCCTGTTTTTGGTTTCTCTTGGTTTTATCCCTCCACAGTGGTAAAAAAAAAAAAAAAGGGTTTTAATTTAAAAAAAAAATAAATAAATTACTAGTCTCAGCTTCCATTGCAACTTATAATTAAGTGGGAGTTCTGTCCCTGTGTAAATGGCCTCCCAGCCTTGTGTCTCTGGCAGCAGCCCTTTGGGGCAGTAAGAACACTGCAGCTGTGTTCTCCCAGGTGTTTTAGCATGCTGCTGGTCACATTTGGGATGCAGTAAACGAGACTGGTTTGTTCTTCTAACCCCAGGCGCTGGCAGAGCAGCTGACCGATGAAGAACTCGCACAGGGAAGGCTTTACCCTCCGCTGTCCAATATCAGGGAAGTTTCTATTTATATTGCCGTCAAGGTGAGTACGAAGCATGGAAGCGGGCTGCGGTAGGGGTGGTTTATGTGTACATTAACCTGCTGAGCTGCACGGTGTGACCCTTGGGCACGAAACACAGGAAGAGATGCTCGCAAAAAACTCTCGGTTTGTAGGACGGCCAGTTGGCGGTGGGCCAGAGCGATCCCCCTTCGAGTTTGCAGCCCCTGAGTTTCCAGCTGCCTGCTGAGGTGCTAGGGAGGCGCAGAAGGAGGGTGTTGTTCCCCCTTTGTGGGGCGTGCGCGCCGCGGTGGCAGGCACGGGGCTGCAGCGGCGGTGTAAACCTTTCCAGGTGATGGAGTTCTTGTACGCCAACAACATGGCCTTCCATTACCCCGAGCCCGCCGACAAGAACCGCTACATCCGCTCCAAGGTGTGGACCTACGAGTACGAGTCCTTCATGCCGGACGTGTACGACTGGCCCGAGTCCAAGGTCCACTGAGGCGCCGCACTCCTCAGGCGGTATCTTCCACTCTGCAGGGATCCCCTTTCTCAGACCAATTCAAATCGTAATCTTCGAGCCCTGTAATTTATTTTCGCTCGTTCTGGTGTCTCTTCCCTCTCCCCTCCTCCTTTTCCCCCCTTTTACTCTGTTTTTTTGTTTTGTTTTTTTTTTTTCACTCGGTGTCGATTTCTCCCCCACTCCTCCCCCCCCCTCCCCGGTTTACCCATCAAACTGTGCGTATGACCTGCCATAGGAACGAGAGGGCCCTCCAAAACGAATTCAGACGATGGCATTGCACTTGTAGCTCAGAGCCAGCACCACACCGAGGAGTTCCGCTAACGATGTTTTAACCAAACGCGTCTGGCGGTGAGCTGTGGCCCTCTCATCGCTGCTCGTGCCCCCGAGTGATTTATTCCTGCCTTTAATAATCGGTCTCCTAACTGCCCCAGCGCTACCACGCTGTGATACCAACGGAGAGCGCTTGTCAGAAAACCCCCTGGGCTCTTCAAGGTAAATTTAGCGGTCCAGGGGGCTCTGTCTGATGTTTAGAGGTGCCCATGCCCAGACTCTTGCCCGCTCCGTTCCCTCGAGCGGCAGCGCGGCGTTCGCGTCTGGAATCTGCAGCAAACTTCACTTTTTTTTTTTTGTTTTCGTCGCTCTGTGTGTGTAATCCGCCCTCAGGAAAAATGCGAGCCGGTTAAAATTACCCTTGGAAAGCCCGGAAAACAATGTTAATCGCTTAACAGCTTTTAAAAACAGAGCCACGCTGTCACATAACAAATTTTATCAGGTGAACGCAGCATCTGAAGTAACAACCAGAGATCTTTTAGAGGTTTTGCAGTGAGATTTTGTGCACTGGACTGCAAGGTGAGGTACCAAAGGATTTTTCTTTGTGGTTTTTTTTTTAATTTTTTTAAGGTTATGTTTCTTCTAAGCCAAATTTTTTTTTTTTTCTCCCTTGCATCCCCTGGTTCTCACAGAAAGACTCCTATATGAGGAGCAGTATAACATGTTTTAATGTATGTTTTAATGGATTGCTGACTCGAAAACTCCTCTAAGTGGACTCGCTCACCACTTTGAGCAAACACTCCACAGGCAGCTGAGGAAGCTGAAGCAGAGAAGTGTTGACAGGCAGCTATTTACAGGCACATTTACTACACAGGTTTGGCTGATTGTTTCCTGTGGTCTCAGTCCAGCGTATTCAGCTCAGTTTGAGTGCTGGACTCTAAAAGGTGCAGTGCCTGCTCTTTTTTCCTGTAGGTGGATGGCTCTGCACGTTTGTTACAGGTGCCAGGGGGTGTGCTGGCATCAGGCTGTTCATTTATTTCGTGGGCTATCAGGCTGAAGTGCCCTCTGTTACTTTGTTTGGGCAGGCAAGGACACGCTGTGATAGCTGTGGCTTCCCCCAGCCTTGTTCTTTGCAGCAGGAACGGCGATAGGCCAGGAACAGAAATGTAAAGATAACGGGCTGTCCCCTAGTTTGCTGCACCCAGGCACAAAAACAGAACAGGACAGAAGTAAATAAATGGATAAGTGTAGCAAGGGCTGCACTGGCAGGGCGTGAGGGCAGAATCCAAAGCCGTGGAGCAAAGCTTGCTCAGGGTTTAACCGTGGCAAGCACCTCTCTCATACCCTCATTCAAGTGGGAAAATGCTTGAAAACAGAAACTGGGGGGGAAAATAGTCTCAGCTACCCCCCTTGGGCACGATCTGTGGCGCTTACAGCCTCTTCTCCGGCTTTGAGGTCACGTTCGTGTATGAAATACGGAGAACAGCGAACCTTGGGAAGGCTTTGCCCGAGGTGGGGGCGAGGGGACTGGTGATGTAAACGCAGAAAGCAGCGATGTGGGGAGGAAACTGTGGTACTCAGGCTGCGGTCAAGGGCTGTGCCTCGTTTGCACCTGGTTTGGAACTTGCACATGTAATATATAAAGACCAACACACACACACACATACACACACACACACAGAGGTGGTGTTTTTACAGAGAACGCCTTTTTTTCACCTATTTTTGCTATGCCTGGTTTTTATTGTATTTAAATTCTGTGAGATCTTAACGGAAGGAGATTATTTATTTAGTGTTGTGAGTTGTTTTTGCCTCCTGAGAGGCCCGACTCTGTCTGAGGCCTGTTGCAGTGTGTCAGTGGAGTTCTGCATCGCTGGATTCCAGCACCCTGGGAACACACACACTCCCTCCCTTCTGCCAGGAGTCTAATTAGGCAGACGAGTAACAAAAATACCCACTGCGCTGATCTCATGTCCCGGCTGAGGATGACCACAGAGGCAGAGCAATCAGTCCCTAAATACGACTCTGTCTCAGAAAATAAAAGATCTGCGTCCACCTCTTCGGTCTGACTTTTTTTTTTTTAATTTTTTTTTCCCCTCCCTCAGGCAAGAAAGTGCAGTCATTGTCCATAGTCAGTGTGTGTTGATAGTGCTCAGGAAAACCTGGAGCTTGGGAAAATAGTGTCACCTGTGCCCAGGGGGAGTTCTGCCTTGGCCAGGAGTGATTCTGGTTTCCCAGAGGCAGCTCTGGCTGCTCCCACGCTGAGGGAGGAGGCCTGTTGAGTGCAGGGCAGCTTTTTCCCCTCCCTGGCACGGGGCTCCCTGCTGCCTTTCAGCAGGTGCCAGAGGGGGATTGTTGAGAACTGGCTGGCAGGGGGGTTTTTCCCGAGCACCTGCATAATTTTTCTGGAAGTCCAGCAGCACAGGTGAGGGACAAGTCAGCCCCTAAGCGACCTGGAGGCTCCAGTTCGGGAACTGCCCAGCCCTCGTGGGGCTGCAGGTGTGTTGGGGCTCAGGAGCAGAGGAGGCCTGGCTGTGTCCCCCTGGGCTGTCCCAGTTAGGGTGGTGCCGGTCAGACCTTGCCTGTGACACTCACGGGCTGTGTCTGACCAGGTGCTGTGGATCACCTGTGGATTGCAGCACAGAGGTGGTGGGGTTTTCCCTCTGGTGTGCACCCCTCGCTTTCTGTTGGCAACAGGTAGCCTGCCAGCTCATGTTTTAAATCCATTTTGCTCTCCCTTTCACCTTTTCCAGAATTTTTTTTTTCCTAAGGTACATAAGTTCATCTTCAGTTTTCCGTATTCTTCAAGTGCAGTTAATCTTTGAGTTAATTACACCTGCTAATCTTGCTGCTTAGTGAGGACCCCACAGTGTCTTTTCCATATTCAACTCAGCCTGATTTTTTTTTTTTTCTTTTTCTGTTTGCTGGCTTATTTAAAAGTATTTACTGACCTTTACCTACACATAAAATTCTCTTACACAGCATGCAAAGGGGAAACGCTGGTCACCAGGGTGCATTTTGTAATGCTGCAGAGTGTAAAGTGAAATAACACATCACCTGAGGGACAACTGGTGTGTTCTGGCTCCTCACACAGCCCTGGTGACTTTTTTGCCCTCCAATGGTATAAAACACTGCTTGGGCTGTGCAGAGCCCTCCTGAGAGGATCAGGAACTCCCACCAAGGTCAGTCCTTTTCCAGGATTTGTGCAAGACTCGCTTCCTTAAAATCAGCAGGAGCAGGGCGGAGCCTCTTGGCAGGAGCCTGTTTTGGGGATATTAAAGGGTAGCCGGTGGAGTGCAGCCTATTATCTATTTATTTTTTTTTTTTTTTTTAAATGAGAATGCACGTGTTTTTTGTTCAGAGATGTCACAGAGGTCTGTGTGTTCCCGGAGCCTCTGCCCGGGTGTGGGGTGGGGCCGCTGAAACACTGTACCTGATAAAGAGTTTGGAAGCCAGCTGTGGCTCGTGGCACAAGCTCCCGGCCGTGTTTGTGAGCAGTGATGTGCCTGTTTCCCAAGCTTAAAGCCCGGCCACGCTTTCGGTGCAGAGTGGTGTGTGTAACGAGGTTTCCCGCCTGTCTCCTCCTGTACTTGTCTGTTTCCAGCACTCCGTTTTACAAGTGGGGATAAAGTAACTTCTCTGTCGCGCTCCTCTGGTGGTAACTGCAGAGATGAACGATACACCTCTTAGTTTTCTCTTTTAGTTAGGAGCCCTGTGTGGGAGAGTGGGGATCACTTATTGCACGGCTCCGGCTGTGCGTTTTAGTTCAGCTGACTCCGGGCCCGAGCCGATCCACGCTGCTGTTCGCTTGCTCCGGGTCCTCCTGACCCCAGAGGCGCAGATCTGAGCTCCTCTGGATAAAAGTTATCTCGCAGGACTCTCGGATCAGACTGTGAGAACACTCTGGACTCCCGTCCCAGCTGCAAGCGCCACTCCTGGCCTGGAGAGAACCACTGTTGTTTTTTGGGCTGTGCGCTGCTGTCCCGTTCCGTAACAGCCATTTCAGGAGGCAGGGACCGGTGTTTGACGCCGAGCAAACCTCTGGCTGCG